>NC_041232.1:73457954-73512892 GCF_002837175.3 Physeter macrocephalus
TGAGAGGCCCGCGTACCGCAAAAAAAAAAAAAAAAAAAAAAAAAAGTGGCGTTCACTACTCAGCTATATATATGATTAAAAACTTAAATCAGATCCCTGCTCACTGTATGGAGAACACTTAAAATCTGAAAAGTAAAAAGCAAAAGTTTAAACTCAGAGAAGTATAGATAAACTAACGAGAAAGGCAAGTCAATTATGAAATGGATAAAAGACAGATAGGCAATTCACTGCAAGGGAACCCCAAGAGCCAATAGACGTACGAAAGTGCTCAGTCTCATTATTTATCAGGAAAATTAAATTATAACAACAGTGAAATACTGTTTTACATGATTGGCAGAACTTAAAACTCTGATAATACCAAGTCTTAGCTAGAATATGGGGAAACATTCTCTCGTGAAGGCTTGTAGGAATCTAAGTGTTTGCACTGTTTGTAGGGAGCAACAGGCAATTTCTAATAAAGCTGAGCTGTGCCTATGTTTTGATCCTGCCATTCTACTTACAGAATTAAAACCTATTTAAAAGACCTGAACATATGTGCAGGTGAGCATCTTAGTATAGTCATTATAGCCTTGTTTGAAAAAGCAAAAACAAATGAACAAACTAACAAATAGATGCATATCAATAGGTACAAGGAACACCTTACTATGGTGCACTTATACAATAGAAATGAATTTAATTTGTTTCAATCAGAATTGATAAATCTTAAAACCTAATGTTGAGTTTTAAAAGAAGGTAAATAATAATTATATTATGGTGTGAATTTTACAAATACGTAGAGGAGTTGTATTTGTTGTTTACAGGTAGGTAAATATGTTATAAATTTATAAATTATAGAGAGAAGGATGTACATGGCTTCCTCATGAGGAGAAGGGTGTGGGGAGAGATGGAGGAGAGACTTTTAATCTTTTTTGTAACACTTTATATAAACCTTATTTTTATATATTTAAAAATCTGCATATAATAAAATACATTATTATTTATGTATATACATTTTATAGCAAATGTATATATATAAAATCCTGAGGTAAACATGGCAAAACAATTTTAAAATCTGGGTAGTGAGTACATTGTTTTATTGTTCTCTGTACTTTTACTGTCTTTGAAATCTTTCATAATTAAAAATAAATATATGAAAGCCTTCTTTTGAAAGTAAAAAATATCACATGGTTTTGGAACTATCAAGAAGTGTGTAAGCATAGGGCATATTTTGGTTAGTTTAGAATATATACGTAATTCAAGGAAGGGCTTTTTTTTTTTCAGCTCTGAGGAAGCAGTTAAAAACTAAATGAATTGATTAATAATATGTTCTTATCGTCTTAAGATGCTCCTAAAATACTGGAAAACCAAGTATCTTTAAAATGGCCATATCCAAAATAATATTTATCTTCTCTTTCATATATATAAGATTTAATTTCAAATTTACCCCTTTACTAAATCTCTGGCCCTGAGTTTATGAAATCAAGATTATCAGTTTATACTTTGTACATACTAGAAAAAGTGTTGTCTTTAGGATGCATATGTAAGCACTATAGGGAAATAAATGTGCAATTATAAATACAGTTATCACTGCTATTTACAGAATGCATACTATTCATTAGTAACTCAACAGCTGATATACTAATACCAAGGGATTTTAAAAAAAAACAAACGACAATATCCCTGGCACTTCGAATGGTGAATAGCACTTAGTAATTAATTACTCATTAGTTTTTTATCGAATGAATGGGACAACGAGTGTGGAAATATTATTTCATTTGAGCTTCAGAATGATCTTTAAAGAAGGTATTAATCTCTACCAGGTTAACAAGGTTTTCTAACTTACCCAAATTCACACCATAAACCACTGTTTCTTTCACAGTTGCCTCTTGAACCATCCTCCAAGTCGGGAACAAGAGTTCCTGTCCTTCCAGAACAGGGTTGCTGTGGATGTGTCGGCAGTAAAATCTCTGATTGGGCTGTTTTTCTAGCAGGTGGAGACACTGTATGTCCAAGGTTACAGGAAGTGGGTTCTCCTACCTCCTTCCTATGAATTAATGGTGAGAGAATTTGAAGATTTTTTCTTTGCAGAGAGAGTCTGCACTTATTTCTGTATTCCGTTTTTCTTCTCAGTTAACAGAAAACTAAACACAAAGTTCATTTGCTTCTGTCTGCTATCATATCATGGAAATATATCTCCCTCAGGAAGTCAGTATGTATGCGCATGGGGCGTAATTGAGGCCTTGTGATATGGGCCAATAACTTCTCTTTAGCTCATGTGTGAATCTCAGGTTAAGTGTTACTCTGTTAAATGACATTTAAATTATTAATGTACCTTTCAGACATGTGTATTTTAGTAGTGCCCTCTATTCTCAAAGGCTTTAGGTAGAAAATCATATATTTACCTTACTTAGTGAGGACCAGCCCAGGTGAAATACCAGAGTGAGATAGATGCCTCTTGCCTGGTGGGAGAGTGATGAGGACGTGATCACAGGTGGAGGGTAAAGGGTGCTGAAAATGGAAGTTGTACAAATTCTGTTCCATTTCACCAAGTAGGGCCTTGCCTGGGCCTTTGGTTGGTAGGCCTCTCACCGAAGTCTGAGAAGCACAGATTGCTGACCTTGGTTCTGGGTTCTCTAGACTGAGGCTTCGTGACTGTGGCTCTCAGGAGTCTAGTAAGAGGGTGACACATGCTCACAAATAACTGTGATAGATGATAGAATGTCCCTGTGAGAGAAATAAAATGATTAGATTTCCTTTCAGGAGAGAATTTGTAGGTCACAGGTACCAAAAGACTTGGGGATTAGGGTGGAATTTTTCATGACTGTTAATGACTTGGCAGCATTTTTGATGTAAGGAGAAGAAATGGGATAAAAAATACACTCATCTCAATCCAAAGAGGCAATTAGATTTCTAACACCTGCATCAAAAAATGAGTGTTAAAAACAAACTGAGGGGGCTTCCCTGGTGGCACAGTGGTTGAGAATCCACCTGCCGATGCAGTGGACACGGGTTCGTGCCCCGGTCCGGGAGGATCCCACATGCCGCGGAGCGGCTGGGCCCGTGAGCCATGGCCGCTGAGCCTGCGCGTCCGGCGCCTGTGCTCTGCAATGGGAGAGGCCACAACAGTGAGAGGCCTGCGTACCACAAAAAAAAAAAAAAAAAAAAAAAAAAAAACTGAGGATTACTGAGTGTGGATAAAGAAATAATTTCTCTTATTGTGGGAGTCCTGGAGTAATCACATCTAAAGCATATTGCTTTTCCTTAAATTTGACCTCTCTAAGCCAATATATATCTTCCCCAGAGCTGAAAAATATGTACCACCTGACATTATAAATCTCTCTACCTGATTTTTAAAATAATTTTATTAATGATTTTGTTTTATGTAAGAAAATTCCTATATGAATAATACAGCAATCTGATTTTCTTAATACACTGTAAGAGGAAAAAGTAGCATTTTGGACTATCAAATATTAAAAAAAATACTTTTGTTTTCCAGTCTGGTAAACAAGGTGAGAGAAACGGATCCTGCCGAGTTAATTCCTTGAATTTCATTCTGCACAGGCTCTCTACCTCTGATTTTAAGTCCAACAGTGCCCTCTACATCCCATTCTCTGTACAGAATTCCAGCGTTTGAAAAACACAGAATGATCAAGAAGATGAAACTGCCCTCAGATTTATGACTATCCTCAAAATAAAATAACTATAACAAGAAAAATTTACTCATATACTCTAATCTAAAGTACATAATTCTCAATATTTTCTACTTCTAAATCAGCAATATCTTCTGATCTTCTAAGAAGATAGATGTCAGGCATAGGTTGCTGGAAAAATATTAAATCTTATATATTATATTCACATATTACTTATGATATTTTCAAAGCCATATTTGAATTATCAGTAATTTTAGAATTTCTTTTTTAAAAAATGTGATCTCTAAAGGTTGTCACTGCTTGAAACTAGATTTCCAGAAAACTGGCTCCTATTCTAAAATATTTGTCTTTGAGATCAAATAACTCTCAAGTTGCCAGCTGTTAAATTGTCATTAGTAATCTTGACTTAATAACTTGATATATTTAGAAACAGCACGCTTTTCTAACTGATTTCTTCTCATAAAAGTAACAGCAATTTCATTTGAAGGACTCCATTTTTATTAACAAATGTTCTTATTCACTTTGACCTTTAAGGATTTCGATGTGTGATGAAGAGGTTTGTTAAGCAGGACCAAATTCAGTTACTTCTGAACTTGGTGCACTGTCACTGTGACCTAATTTATATGTATCAACAGAGTTTCCATTAGATGTAGAGTTTTACTTTGTGATTAAAGGTCCTATTTCATAGGTAAACATTTTGAGTCCTGAAGAAGAATTTCAGGAATGTAAATGTTTTTAAGAAAAAACAAACAAATAATTGATTTATTCCAGATCATTATTAGCTACTTAATATATACCACCATATCTTGGGAACCAGAGATAAAGAGGTGAATAAATTGAGAGCATCACTCTCATGGGGAAATTAGAGGAGGGTGTCCAGACAATAAAACAGTCAAGAATCAAATTAATTTTATACTTGAAGGTAGTTTTGAGTGCTCTGAGGGATTACAGCACAGTGACATGAGAGTTATGGGTCAGAATGATGAGGAGCAGGTAGGTTACACTGGGTTGTCTCAGAAGACTTGTCTGAAAAGATGAGGTGGTATAAATACTCAGAATTACACCAAAGCTCATATAACTAACATCATTAGTGTGCGAACTTATAATAGAGGGAAATTCTTATTCTCTGCTCCACAGGATGAATGCAAGGACAAGGTGGGGACCGACATGAGGAAAACTTGGGATTATAACTGGGTGCTATTTTTGATATTGTACCATTGGATTTAACATTTGGCACCTCTTTGGAGATACACTAGATTTTGAAAAGAGACAGACAGACAGACAGACCAAGCTATCATTTACCTCTCTTTGAAGAGTTGATCTAATTAAGTTCTCTGAAAGTAAATGATAACCAGATTTCTCACATTAGAATCATAATATAACATATATTACACATATGACATACATATATGTTTATATATTATAATCCCTATATATATAACATGTACAACATATAGAATATATATAGAATATATATAGCATACACATAACTTTTAATTTTGTTAAATATAAAGAGAACTCTGAATACTTATTCTGGCAATGAAAGATTATCAAGATTTGACTTATCCTCCACCTGTAAAGTCATAAAAGTCGAGACGCGAAATGTGAAACAATCGTATATTTTTAACAAAAGGAAGAACAAGAGTGTTACCCTTGAGAAAAAGAAAACAGCACCCTTGAGAAAAAGAAAACAGCCATGTGAGCCCTACGATTTTGTCAGTTTCCAGCTTTGAGGCAGCCTGAATTTCAGGCACAGAAACAAAATACATAAAAATTGCCCGGAAGCTTCATCTGCATGAATTCCTGAAGATACCACCTTTTAAGTGATGAAGAAATGCTGTCAACATACAATTCTATATTTAAAAAAATATCCTTTAAAATGAAGGGAAAGTAAAAACTTTTTAGACAAACAAAAGCTGAACTTCACTGTAAGAAGTTTTAAAGGATATGTTTTCAGGCAGAAGGAAAATAATGTCGTATAAATTTTAGACCTACTCATGGATGAGAAGAACTAAGAATGATAAGTACTGGGTAAAAATAAAATAATTTTTCAGTTTCTTTAAAAGACAATTGATTGTTAAAGCAAAAACAAACAAAAAAGTACTTTTATATTTTTAACCTAAATAGAATTAAAGTGTTTGACAACAGTAGCACAAAAGAGAGAAATAGAAGTGTGCTGTATAATTTGAGGATAGACAGGGATAACTTTAAAATGTATATGGTAAACCTTAGAGCAACTATCAAAAAATAAAGCAAAAAGGTACAGGTAATGAGCCAAAAGTAACTCAAAAGAAGGCAGGAGAAGTGAAAAACAAAAAAACAAAAAAACCCAGAAACAACAGATAGGACAAATATGAATCAAGTAGCAAGAGGGTAGATTTTGAGCCATACACATGGGAAATTGTATTAAATGTAACCTGTCTAAACAATATAGAAAAGGCAGAATGGATAACAAAGCAACATAAACTACAGTGATAGAAAACATGTTAGTTATTTCCTAGGGCTAGAATCAGGGGATGATGATCCCCTGGGTCTGGACACAGAGAAACGGGCACAAGGAAACTGGAAATTGTTTGTATCTTAATTGCTGGTGAAATGCAATATATAATTTGTTAAACTCATGAAAATATACACTTAAAATTGATGAATTTTATGATGTAAACTACATCTTTGTCAAGTTGCTAATAGAATGTAAAATACAAAATTATCAAACTCAGACTTTTTTCCTGGGCATGGTATTTCAACTTAATGTTTAGTTCTCACTTCTGGTGGATTGGAGAAAAGTGATTTTAATTTTCAATCTAGTAGTTCACTCACTAAAAAAAAACCCCTGTTATTAGCATTTCAGTTGACAGGTATACATGTTATTGGGTGGGGAGGAGATAAAAGAGGATATAGCAGATGCAGATACCTTTTTAAGGCTATTTTCCAGGTGTAACAACTTTATTTTGACTGACAGTAGAAAGGACACTGGTTCGATTCAGCAAGATATTTTGTTTGAGGCTTATTGTGTGATAACCAAAACAGCTGGATCTGAATAATGGAGGTTCTGAAACTACTACAGTACCATTTGTCTAAATTTTATTTGAATCACAGCTTGTTCCTAGATATTAAAATTCCTAATTGTGATTTATCTGAGAGGCTTAAGTGAGGGTAGGAAGACAGAGTACAAAAAGGATTTAAGTATTTCCCATCTAAACAATCACCATAGATTTTGTAAAAGTTTGGAACTAGAATATTTTAGCAATCATTCGATTATCTTTTTTGGGGTGTGAAACAATTAATTAGATTATTTAAATCACATGTAAATGGTTTGTCTGAGGTCTTTGGTTTATATTGAATTTGTGTGTTTTAACTAAAGTCTGACATCATAACATATGTAAAGCTAGGTAAATTTAGATAATCTATGTAAAAATTCAAACATAATATTTATTCTTCTTGCTTTATTTAATATTTATGCTTTCCTCCAAAATAGTCTTTTATCTTAAAAAAATAATGTTTGAGTGTAAAAAACAAATTGAAATTATTTGCTATTGACCACACCTACTCCCTGGTAAGGTTATATGGAAGATTGTATTGTTCATCTGTAGACATTGTGCTTGATATCAGTGAAGTTTCTAAGTAAAACCATGGCTGTTTATAAATACAAATCTGCAAGATTCATGGTTTGCATTCTAAGGCAAGAGAAGCCCAAATTAGGCTCCAGCATTTTTAATACATGTTGAAATTGAAGGTTTATAAAAATCATGCCACAATCCTTTCATGAAAACAAATAATTTATTCTACATTTTTCTAGGCTGATAAAAAAAATTGTAGCTAGTCTCCAATATAACTGTAATCCGTCATGTGGAAATTGAAAGTTTCAAAGGGAGATTGATCCACTATTTTCACCTTTGCAGAGAGGATGAAGTTATTTGGGTCCCAGAGAAACTAACAAGAAGACAGATTCTGGTTTAAGAGAATATGATGTATCATTTGACATAGATATTTCAGAGGAGAGGCTCTATTTTTTTTTAATTGGGATATAATTGATTTACAATTTTGTGTTAGTTTCAGGTATACAGCAAAGTGAATCTGTTATACAAATACATATATCCACTCTTTTTGAGATTCTTTTCCCATATAGGACATTAGAAGAGTATTGAGTAGAGTTCCCTATGCTATACAGTAAGTCCTTATTAGTTATCTATTTTATATATAGTAGTGTGCATGTGTCAATCCCAATCTTCCAATTTATCCTTCCCTCCACCTTTACCCCCCACTCCCAGTAACCATAAGTTTATTTTCTGCATCTGTAACTCTATTTCAGTTTTTCTTTTTTAACCTCTTTATTGGAGTATAATTGCTTTACAATGTTGTGTTAGTTTCTGCTTTATAACAAAGTGAATCAGCTATACATATACATATATCCCCATATCCCCTCCCTCTTGCGTCTCCCTCCCACCCTCCCTCTCCCACCCCTCTAGGTGGTCACAAAGCATTGAGCTGATCTCTCTGTGCCATGTGGCTGCTTCCCACTAGCTAGCTATTTTACATTTGGTAGTGTATATAAGTCCATGCCACTCTCTCACTTCGTCCCAGCTTCAGTTTTGTAGATAAATTCATTTGTAGCCTTTTTTTCAGATTCCACATATAAGCTGATATCATGATTTTTGTCTTTCTCTGTCTGACTTCACTCAGTATGAGAATCTCTAGGTCCATCCAAGATGCTCTATCTTTGATAGAATAATTAAATGAGTTGATCTCATGACAAAATGTATTGCTAACTTATTTATACTATAGATAATTACTATGAAAAGTTAAGTTGAAAAACTTGCTGAGTTGATGTAAGTGATCTAGTCAAACTATTCAAGTTTATTCTGCTCTATTATTATTCTCCCTCTCTCTCCTCTCTTTCTCTGGATACCAGGCTTCAAAAAGTAATGGAATATAAAACTAATTATAATTACAGGATAATAATGCCAATTATATCTTTCAACTGGAAGACATTCTACTTCCTTTCCATTTGTTAAATTTTACAAAAGAACAAACGTATAGTTGAAGCAATACTTGAATGAGCAGTAATTGAATTTCATGCCCCATCAGCCAAATTTAAGGATATTCCCAACTATTGTCTCAGAGCACAAAGCATGGATTTCATTATATTCAACATAGAATAATATCCTTTAGAGCTGCTGACCTGCTGAGCTTTGAGAGGCTGAATAAGGACAAATACCTTTTAAAGTAAGCATGCCTTGGGAGAGTTCATCTCACAACTGCTGCTGGTAGAATTAAACTCCACCCTAACATTCATCTTTTCCATACACAACTCTGAAAACTTTAAGATACATCCCTGTAATTTCAGCATTAGCAGCAATTTGGAGGTAAAATAGTTATGCTTTAACTCAACTCTCTGACCTTCCAGGCTGTGTATGTGTTAGAGGTCATTTCCCCTTTAGTCATCTTCTTCTTGGTTCTCAAGGTAAGAAAATGATTACCTTGGCCGTGAGGTCAGAGGGGAGTGAAAGTCCAAGAATTGGGCATTAACAGGTTGGATCCTTGCAGAGAGATGGAATAGTTTAAATGACAATGCCCAAGGGGATAATGCAAATGCTCTTAGCCCATGCAGACAAGTTTCTATAACTGAGTACTCACAAGACACGGGCAAGGTTTGTCTCAGAGCCAGGTGAATGCAGATAGCTCCAATCTGCATTCCCACTTTCCCAACTTTAACCCAATGCACTCAAAACACTGTAGTGTGTAGTCATAACTAGGACCTTCAAAACTCTATATGTTTATACCCACAGTCCCGTTTGCTTGAGATGTTCTTCTACTCTTCTTTACAACTTAACTTCAAAATCTAGTTAAATGGTTTTTTTTTAACATCTTTATTGGAGTATAATTGCTTTACAATGATGGTGTGTTAGTTTCTGCTGTATAACAAAGTGAATCAGCTATACATATACATACATCCCCACATCTCCTCCCTCTTGAGTCTCCCTCCCACCCATCTAGGTGGTCACAAAGCACCAAGCTGATCTCCCTGTGCTATGTGGCTGCTTCCCATTAAAATTTTACCTTTACTTACAAAACCTTCCAAATTCTCTCAAGCAGAGTTGGCCATTCTCTCCATGCTCCCATGCTACTTTATATATTATATATTTCTTTTCTCTCTATTCTACTTTCTTTTATTGAAATATAGTTGATTTACAATGTTGTGTTAATTTCTGCTGTACAGAAAAGTTACTCAGTTATACATATACATACATTTTTTTTAATATTCTTTTCCATTATGGTTTATCCCAGGACATTGAATATAGGGCTATACAGTAGGACCTTGTTGTCCATCCATTCTAGATGTAATTGTTTGCATCTACTATCTATTCTACTCTGAATATTGCGTTCAAATCATTTGATTATAGACCAGTTTTCCTTGCTAGAATACATGCGCACTTTTAGAGAAGTCTACAAGATGTTTTTCATCCTTACTCCCATAACTAAGCCTTTCTTCCTGACCCATAGTAGACAGTGTTTGTTTCTTGCACTTGGTTTTTTATAAAAAGACCCTTCAACTATTATTTAGTTTGATATTCACAATTCTGTATGATTTTCTGAGCAATTATTACTAAACCAATCTCGCCAACAAGAAACCTGGCTTATAAAAGAACTGCGATTTGCAAAGGGTCACCAGTGACTTATTGCGTTTTTTGTGTTAAGTGTTATCATGATAAGTAGCTCCTCTGTTGAGCCTGTCCCCAAACATTCTCTTTCTTTACTTCCTTTCCAGAAATAGCAAGTAACCTAAAGTTGTTATATATTCTTCCCATTTGTGTTATTATATTTTTACTATATGTGTTCTTAGTACTTTATAGGAGTTGAACTTCTTGCCACCTCTGCCTGCTCCACAATATGAAGTTAAATAAGTCCTGGGCTTCAGTCTCGATCTGTGTATTTCTGGTTTTGTCCTTACCCATAAAGAGATTTAACTTGTTTTTGAGAATGGCTATATGTTTTAAATAGATATTTAAAGGCTGAGGGAGGTGTGAAAGCCAACTTTTGGAATTACATTTTTTTCTGTTTTTATTTTCTTAATCAATGATACTAACCAAGATGATATTGAAGTTCCCCTGAGCTTGATTAACCTTTAGACAGACATCTTCCTGATTTGAGTCCCTTAGAGCTTTTACCTTAGAGAACTTTTTTGTCTGCTTCTTTGAAATGTCTTTTAAAAAGTCTCTTGTCAGTTTCACAACCCAGGAATGTCTTTTTCTAGGACCTGGGAGCCACTGCTTTGAAGTCAAATTATCAAGGAAGATAGTGCCCCTATCTCGAGTTTTGGTGGAAGGATAGTAGCCTAAATTAGGTAGTCTCCTTGCTCCAAGTTGTAAACTACCTCCTGTTACAAGGATATGAGAAACTTGACTTTTCCTTTGGATGAAGCCAATTAGCTTACACAGAAAGCCTATGGATCCCTTTTTCCCCAACCCCAGCTCTTAAAACTCTCAGGCCCTTAGAGCTGAGCTCAACCTGAGTTCTGGCATCTCTCCTCTACTGCAATAGCCTTTAGTAAAGTCTTTCTTACCTGTTAAATTTGTCCAGTGCAATTTTCACTTTGACAATATAGAACTTACTTCAAATTATTTGGAAGGCAAGTTTTATTTCTCATTCTTATAGAGGCAATTTAAGTTGCTATTAGAAGTTATTTATAAAGTACTTCACATTGAGAGCTTGCAAAAAAAAAATAGAAAAGTCAAATTTAAACTGTACTTTCTAGACTAAATCTCAAAGGTTTTGCAAAAATCCATCAGTCTCTGAGTTTCAATTGCTCATATATGCAAACAGCTTTGCAATTATTTAGCATTTTTTGTTTGTTTCTTTGTTGACTGCTTCGGGCTCTGATTATCATTCTATCCTCATCCACTCTTCTCAAAGTCTGGAATCTATTGCTGCCATACCTTATGGTATTTACTTTTGGTGTGTATTTTGTTTTTATAAAATGCTTTTAGCTAAGTAAATACATTTCTTTTTCTTTTATTGGAAGACTTACATTTTGTTTTGTAAAACATTTTCTCATGGTTATCACTGATACACCCTAGCTCTTTGAATTCCTTTAAGATATTAAAGTAAGCAATTTTCTTTACCCATCATGAAGAGCCTAGTTTTATGAATATGCCTCTATTTAAGAAAAATTGATTTTTGAAGTCATATAAGAGATTTGGTGTTATTTTATCTACAACAACGTGTTAGGAGAAACAATATAAGACTGACAAAGTTAAAGCACAGGAAAAGAACACAGTATGAATGTTTCTAGGGCATTATTCATTGAAACCAGAGTGTAGCATTTAAGAAATGTTACTGCTGATTCTCAAGTCTTGTAATTTTCTCACAAAACTTTTCCCTAACAACATATCATTATTAAAATAATACAGAAACAGGGTAACTAATATTAAACTAGCTATATTTGTTAGGGCTCCTTTGTTTTTATCAAGTTCATATTGTCCTTGAAAATATATAATATGCCAAGCTTTATGCTCTGTGGGACACAGTAAGGAGATGTTGAAAATAGATTAAAAAAAAAAAAGCTGCACCAGTTTTGTTTTAAAAATGTCCTCAAAGCTTAAACACTGATATATTTATTATTTCATTTAACAGGTATTTATTAAGTCCCCTAAGAAGTCCAGAAACTAATGGAAACTGACAAACAACTGATAAATGATCACATCATAACAAACACTATCATAACATAGACTGCTTACCTGTCTAAATACTTAAATATGTTAGCATAAAATTCCAAGGAATTGCATAGGAAGGGAACTTAATTCAGTCTTACATGGCTATGGAAAGTTCCAAAAAATGAAAATGTGTGATTTATGACCTGAAGGGTGAGTACCAATTAGCTAAGCAGAGGGTTAAGGAAGAGGTTGCAAACTAAAGGCATTACATTTTAAATGGACCAGATCAGAGAACATGAGTTTAGCTAGAAACTGAGTTAAACAGATTCCCCTTGAATATGGACAATGAAGGCTGGGGAAAGAAAAGTGCTTAACCTGGTGGCATAGACAGAACCAGAAAGGGTTTTATATACCATACCAAATAGTTTGGGCCTTTGAACCACCAAAGGATTTTAGGCAGGATAATTTTAAAGTTATATTAATTCTTCAAACTGATGACTGTGAAAGCAGTGTCTGTCTGTCAAGAGTGGAGCTTAGGGAGCCAAGATATTAGAAAAGTAATTAAGAGAAGCATAAAAATACAGAAATATTGAAGAGGATAAGTCAAAAATACTTAATTTATTAATGGGAGATGTTGGAGAAAAGGGGAAGTAAGGGTTGAGACATTTCTCATTTGGGAAAGTGAATATACAGTGATGTCATTCACAGGAACAGGAGAAACAGCAAGAAGGAGAGAAAACGAGTCCTGATTGAAATATGTCAATTTAGAATATTAGTTTATTTTTCAAATGAGTTTAAAGCCTGGCAACTTGAACTAGAAATATAACTTTGAAATCATAAGCCTGGAAAGTAAAATAAGAATTGAAGAGTGAGGGGTTGAACCCTAAATAAACAAATATGGAAGAGAAACAGGAGCCCAGTAGAGCTGGAGATGGTGTGATCATCTCTGAGAGGTAGGAAGAAAATCAATATAAAATGATATTATAAAAAACAAGTTAAGGAAGTATTTGAGGAAGGAGGGAGTGGTCAACAGGATTAAAATTTGGAGACAAGAAAGGAAAGAAAAACGTTTCAATACCTTTTAGGTAGAGTCCAAATTGAAGTGAATTGAATAATTGATTAAAAGTGGAGGAAATACAGGTAGAATGATCTTTAAGTTAAGAAGCCCGACTCTTAAGAGAAAGAAAGAAATTGTGTGATGAAAAGAGGGTAATGTGGGTTAAAAACTAGAGTTTTTAAAGTTGGAACAGCTTTGAATTTCCATAAGGGCCAGTGAAATCTGTATTAATTTGTTAGGGGCTCTATAACAAATTACCACAGACTGAGTAGCTTAAACAACAGGAATTTATTTTCTTTCAGTTCTAGAGGCTAGAAGTCTTGAGATTATGGTGTCAGTAAGATTGGTTAGTTCTGAAGTCTATCTTTCTGGCTTTGTAGATGACCATCTTTCTTTGTGTCTCTACTTGTTCTTTCCTCTATGTGTTTCTGTGTCCTAATCTCTTTTTCTTATAAGGACACCAGTTATATTGGACTAGCACCCATCCTAATAGCCCCATTTAACTTAATCAGCTATTTAAAAATCCTATACAGACACATTCTAAGGTACTGGAGGTTAAGACTTCAATGTATGAGTTTCAACAATCCACCCACAACACACTCTGTTGGAGCTCTGTTTCCAGTAAAGGGGAAGAAGTTAAAGTCACAGGAGGAAGAAAGGATTCAGGAGGGAGTGAGGTCCCTAAGGGATATAGGATAGAACAAGATACAGATGAGGGTCAGCCATAGAGGAGGGATATTGCTTTAGATAATGGGGATCGAAAACCAGATGGATGCAGATACCTTTGAATTTTTAGAGAAATTGGAGTCTGATGGCTTTTATCTTTGTAGGGAGAGGAAGTATAGTAGTAGTTGTTCTAAAATTTTGAGGAAGATTTTCTGAGTGGGAAAGAGGCCAGAAAACAATAAAACACGATGTTGAGAATATTGACCGAGAGAGTGAAGTAATGAACTATGCCTCTGCTGACTGGGGAAGACACTAAACATAGGAAGGAATTAATGGAAAAGTATTAATGCAGGTGTCCAGGCCCTGGAGATCTCAGGATTTAGTATTGATTAAATTAATTTGAAACATAAAACCTCAGGGATCTTGCTTTTTCTAACTTTTATTATTAGCTAAATTTATCAGTGTTTTATCTTCTCCAAACGTCATTAAACTCTCTATGTAAGAAAGTTGTTTGTTCTTTCATAGAGGTTAATACAGTCACCCAGTATCTTTTTTTTTTTTTTTTTTTTTTTTTTTTTTTGCCGCACGCGGGCCTCTCACTGTTGTGGCCTCTCCCGTTGCGGAGCACAGGCTCCGGACGCGCAGGCTCAGCGGCCATGGCTCACGGGCCCAGCCGCTCTGTGGCGTGTGGGATCTTCGCGGACTGGGGCACGAACCCGTGTCCCCTGCATCGGCAGGCGGACTCTCAACCACTGCGCCACCAGGGAAGCCCACCCAGTATCCTTTTATACCAGGTATGGTTTATGTACAGTATAAAGCATATTTACTCACCATCTTATGATGTTTTGAAAGACATTGCCCTTGGGTACCGAGGGTTAAAATGTCCAGGACTAATAATGAGGATTGTTTGTTGCAAAGGATGAAAAGATTGCAGAGTGCACCTAGAAGTGGAGGGCAGAAAGATAATTTTTGGAGAAGTATCTGGAAAAGAAAACAATGGTGGATTTGGGGTTGGGGAGTACATCTCACCTACAATGGCATCAAAGTAAATAAAAGGAGAACTAAAGAGAGTGACTGTAACTATGACTGAGTTATAAATGTCACTTTTAAGTTTGCTTCATGTAGTTTACAATGTTTTTCATCTCCCTATATTGTTAGTACTGCACAATTATTAAAATTCATACCTTTAAAGCAAGAAAATTAACAGGTGAATTTATTAAATATCTAAGTGTCAAGTGATACATTCCTCCAAACATTTTTTTTTTATTCTCCAAAACTACAACTAGGGTGTCATGTGATGCAAAAATCACACTGATGATTCATCACTTTGACCACATTTACTGCTTGCTCACCACTGCTATTGCTCATGCGAAGTAAATTCACAAAAGTCTGCCATGAAATATGGGTCCTCCTTCAACCTCCTGATTTTGTAGCTCCACTCCTGCTACTGCTGTCCTATGACGAAAAAACATAACAAAACAACGATTTGATGATTTAGAAAATGGAGTTAAATAAATCGTACATGCTTATGCTCATCCAGAGTCTTTATCTCAAAGAGCTTCACTCTTACATTTTCCACCTTCTTTCAAATCCCTTTCTCAGCCACCTTTCTTGAGCCTTCCCTGGATGCAAGGATACTGCAAACTTGACTGCTGAGATGCACATAGGTGGAATCGAGACTCAGAGTTAAGGAACTTTTGAGGGCCAGTGTTAACTTTAAAAAGTGAATTAGGATTTGGGTTCAGATCAGCTGGACTCATTCACATTTGCATTATGGTGACCAGTTTGGGCAGAGGGGAAATTTGTTTTGGGTTAGATGGAGAAAGCCAGGTAAAACTCATCTCAATAAAAAGAGGATGACTAGGGATCATCCTCACAGCGTATTTGAAAGGAAGCAATTCTTACTCTCAGAGATTAAGTGCTGAGGATGAAATAATTTTTTTGTTCATTTGAAAAGTCTTAATTGAATGCAAATTACATCCTAGGCAAATGCTAAAGGCCAGAAATACAGAATAAAGCAAGCACCATTCCTAACCCTGAAAAGATTACCTTCTGGTTGAAGATATTGGTTTGTACTTGGTTTGTACTTATTGGTTGCTATGACTCAATCAATTATATGATTGTAGTGGTTCAAATGCCTCTTGGGAGAAGTGGGTAAGGTATAAGTAACTCTAGGAGAAGTAAGGAATCTTCATAAATATAAGATTAGAACTGATTTTGAAGTATAAATTGGCTAGGTATGAAAAAGGGAAAGTATTCCAGGCAAACAGAATAATATGAACAAGGACACACAGAGAAATGTTTAACTGTTTAAACATAATTTGCATCTGCTCTGAATAGGGAAATTTTTTTTCCCCATGACTTTTCTCCAGAAAGAAACAACTAATCCTTATGTGGCCATTTAAGGTTTAAAAAAATCCTTAAGATAATTCAGTTTTGAAGAATTAAACATAGCAGAAAAGGAAAATTGTTGGGACACTACACCAGACTGGTGGGACTTAATCTAAAATAAAATCAAACTGATGAGTTTTCTGGTAGAAGAAATTACAATTTTATCCTATGTGTGTATAAAATACTATCCTATGTATGGAAATCTCTCTCCTAATTATAAGAAATAAATGGTCACTAATTTATTTACAGCACAATCCCTTAAATAGTATTTATTACAATCATTTCTGTATGTTTCATAATTAAACTTGGCTGGCAACTGAAAACTATAATTAATCTAAAAGCAGTATGTGGGAAGTCTAGATTAGACGATTGCATGAGGTAGGGTAATCAAGAGAAAATCAGTGTAAATGTAAATTTCGCCATTTCATTGATGAAAGTTGTTTGTGGTTTCTAGTAGCAGCAAGGAATCCTACATATTTTATGTTATTTATTTCAAGGTTTTGAAAAATCAAAAGGTAAATCACTCTGTTTTTGCAAGTCTATAGTTTGTCAGGAAGAAAATACTGTTCCACTTTGAATAAAATCCAAGGTTGTTTTTCCTCTGAAACACCATTTGCTGCTTTCTGTGAAAGTGAGAATTTACACAGGAAGTTTGTCAACAGGATAGTATCAGAGTAGGAAATATTTCCAAGGAGAAGATGTGAATGATGAGGCAGAAGAATGATAGTAGGATGAGAAATGGCAAAAACATATTTTTTTGGTTGCAAAGGAATAGTCATAGTAATAATCATGGTAGTAGATCGGAAGCAATTTCATGATCAGAGCTCTCTGATGCCTCCCTCTCTGTAACTGGAAAAGGAAGATAACTAAATCTCTAGAAACTCTCATCAGTGGAGAAGGCAATGATGTAAATCTGCATAACAATCATTCCCTTGTTTCTCCTGATAACCTTCCATAACTGGTCTCCCCCCAAACCCCCAACATCTTCTTTTGTCTTTAGCTAAAGATGGTATTTAAGGCAGTGGCTTGGGCCATTTTGGGGAGTTACAGAGTTTTTCCTGAGTAACTCTCACGTATACAGGAGGTAGACATGTTATTAAACTTATTTTTGTTTTTCTCCTGTTAATATGTCTTTATTACAGGTGGGTCTCAGCCAAGAAACTAGAAGGGTGGACAGAAAATTATTTTTCCTCCCGTACAGACACATTATAGTCAATAAATGTCCTTTGAATAAATCACTAAATGAATGTAACTCACCTGGCTGTGGTCTGTAGAATTAGAAGAAAACATAATTACAGAGAATAAATTCAGTTAGGAGGCTTTTGAGATCTTGTTGGCAACTTAGAAGATGAATGAGGCAAAGATATGATTAAAAATTGACCCCTCAAAGGTGGCACCTTGTTGTCGTAGATACTGTAGATGCCTCAATTCTAGGTCACATCTTGAACAGTTTATCTCTTCATATAACCTAATATTTAGTACTTAGCACTTGATATAATTTAGAGAAAAGAAAGAGACTATATTTAGCATTTATCCCAAGATTTAAGAACATACATTTTATATTTTTTCTTTTATAATAAGAAATAAGGTATTCTTAAATTCCTATGCAGTAATAATACAAAATATAAAAATGCTTTATTATCTTGTATTTGATATCTTTATTATCTTGATGCTTTATTTACTTGGATAAAATTTATTTTTTGGTTCTCACACCAGGAGATTTGGACTAAGCTGCTAGAACTTGCTGAGGTTGTTTAATTAACTTCATTAACACAAAATAGCCATCTACTAAGTTCTCAGTTTTGCACCAGATCATCATAAACAAAGGTGAGAAAGACACAATGCTAGTTACTTCAAGGAACTGATAACGTAGTCAGTGAAGTAGAATGTATAAAAGTAATTACATTGCAAGATATATAATAAACACTCTAAGGTAAAAACCCAGAATAAAACTTAAAATATTCTATATCGATAATAAGGAAACAGAAAACGATTTTCATTTTATGGTATTGAGAAAGACCAAGGGGAGTCCTGTAAGAATAAGTAGGACTTCAAATAATAAAGGAAATTTGGGGAAGGCAGGCAAAACTGAGTTAAGAGCAAACTAGATAAACTTAATCAGTGATTAACTCAAGTAAACTCTCACAAGGAAATAAATATATTTTGGACATATACACAAGATCCTATCATCTTGTATATATAGATCACACTGGAGGCTACGTGAATGAGAATTAATAGATGAATAGAACTCCATCCTGATTCCCATTACAAACTAGAGAGATGAGAGATAATGTACTATCCTCTGCTCTTTTCTGGTTAATCATCACCATCTCTGACAGTTTTAAAGCTTTCTAATGTGTAAACAAGAATCAAGCTAATATCTCCTTTTCAAATGGTGTTCAATTATGTAAATCCCCATTTTTCATCTTTGCTTTTATTAGCATGGTAGTGTCCAGTGATTATAATGGAAGAGCATTTTTTCAACTATTCAAATGTCATTTATGTAAGGAGCAAAATTTTTGCATAATACATCTTCTACAAAAGATCCCATAGATAAATAATTCAGGGAATATTCATGAGTTTATTCATTTGTTTTATCTATAGATGAATTAATGTGCAAATAAATATTCATGAGCCAATTTGTATTATTGGTTTATTTTATGATATCCAGATGTTATTTTTTTCCTCTTTGTATTCAGTAATGATCATTTGAGATTCAAATGCAAACACTAGGCATAGTTGTCATACCTGTCCATCATTAAAGAATGAATAATAAATCTTCAGGAGGAAAAAAAAATTTAACTTATTGCCTGCTTTTAAATAAGACAATACCATTGGAAATGCTATTTTCTACCTCAGAATAATTTTGTATCTACATCGATGTTTATGAAGGCAGCATCTTATAAGGCAAGAGTTCTAAAATTTTTGGTCTCAAGATCCCTTTACATTCTTAAAAATTCTTGAAAACCTCAAAGAATTTGTTTTATGTGGGTTATATCTAATAATTTGGTAACATTAGAAGTATCAATTAAAATTAATAAATTTAAAAATATTTATCAATTTATTTAAAAGCAACAATTATAAAACTATTATATATATTAACATAAATAACCTGGTTTTTATAAAAAATAATTCTGTTTTCCATAAATAACCTGGTTTTTATAAAAAATAATTCTGTTTTCCAAAATAAAAATAGTACTAGCATTTCTTTGTCAACCCACTACAGACTGGTTTCTGTTAATATTTCATTACAACATTTTAGCAATCACAGCCAATATGCACTATACTGCCAAATCCAACAGTCAGTCCTTGTCCTTATGTCCTTATGTTATCTTTTTTTTTTTTGCTTTACAAGACAAATGGTTTTTTAAAATATTTTAAAATAAGGTAGATAACCTGACAATTTTACCCATACATTTATTATTTCCAATATTCTTCATTCCTTTGTGTAGAGTCAAGTTTTTAAAATATCTTTTTATCATTTTTATTTAACCTGAAGGATGTCCTTTAATGCATTTTGTAGTGCTGTCAACAAATTCACTTTTGTTTGTGACGTAGAATTCTAGTTTTCAGTGTTCGTTTTCTTTCAGTACTTTAAAGAAGCTTTTTCATTGCCTTCTGACTTACATTGTTTCTTATGAGAAGTTCTCCATCATTATTGTTTAGTCCCCTGTAATTAGTGCATCTTTCTTTCTAGTTGCTATAATTTTAAAAAATAATAGCTTTCCGAAATTTGATATATGTGTCCTGGTGTAGTTTTCTTTCTGTTTACTCACCTTGGGATTTGTTGAGCTTTCTAGGATCTGTAGTTTTCGTCAAATTTGGAAATAGTTTTAGCCATTATTTTTTCAAATATTTTTCTGCTGCTCCTTTCCTTCTGAAACCCCTATTAAGGATATATTCAATTTCATTATTTTGATGCATGTATGGCTAGGTTCTGATCATATTTTTTCAGCATTTTTTATCTCTGTAACTTCAATTTGGATAGTTTCTATTGCCTTTATTTTAAATTCATTAGTTTTGGCATTTTTTTCCCTGTATAACCTCCAGTCTTCTATTAGGCCATTATAGGGAAATTTTAATCTCAGGTATTTTATTTTTTCAGCCCTAGAAGTTCTATTTAGTTTAGTTTTATTGTTTCCATTTCTCTTTTTATTATTTTCTTTCAAAAAAAATCCTTGCATATATTTATTGTAGTAGATGTTTTTAAAGTCTGCATCTATTAATTCTATTATCTCTGTCATTCCTGATTCAGTTTCTATTTACTGATTTTTCTCCTGGTAGTGGGTTACTTTTTTTTTTTTTTTTTTTGCTTCTCTGCATATTTTATTATTTTTATTGTAATCAGGACGTTGTGAATTTTATGTTATTTTGTTTATAGATGTTGTCATCCTTCAGTGTGTTGAGTTTTGTTTTGGTAGGTAGTTAACTTACTTTTGGGTCAGCTTTATCTTTTCAAGTCTTGCTTTTAAGTGTTGTTAGACTTTTTTTAGGACTACTATTTTAAGTAAGTAAACTCTACTTTTTGTTCAATGGGCAAAATGTTATAATTTTATTATTAAAATATTATTAATGCATTAATTATCAATTAATTTACCAGTATTAACATTTTAAGAATTTATTAAAGTCATGTATTGTATGATATTCCATGATTACTTTTGAGACTGATAATTTTTTCATTTGCCTAATAGCCATTTTAATTTTTCTTCCATTTCTTGTTTGTAATTTTCATAGTATCCTCAAGTATGGTGATTTGGCTAGGCTGGGAGGGACTGATTAATTCCAGGTTATATGACCTGATATATCCTTCAAATCCTTAGTTCCTAAAATACCAAGAAAACTGGTTGGTTTAATTATCAACTACTACATATGTATTTCATTTGGTTATTGAACTAAGTTGTCTCATTATAACAACTATTTGTAAATAAACTGGATACTACTTGGCTGTTTTCGGGCTTACGTAACTAGGAAAACTTGAGAGTTGCCTTGATTTTCTAAAGCTGCTGTCAGTCAATTAGCACAGATATTATAGATCTGGTTCAGGCCAGGGTACACTAAAACCTGTGAAATTCAACTTGGAATTATTTGTCCCTATTAGTCCATATTCTAAAATCATTTTTCACAATGTAGGCTTCGAGAAAATGTGAGAACTTTTGAGAAAATAATATAAATTACATGTGTCAACAAATAGAATGTAGAAATATGAATGACAGGGCTTCCCTGGTGGCGCAGTGGTTAAGAATCCGTCTGCCAATGAAGGGGACATGGGTTTGATCCCTGGCCCGGGAAGATCCCACATGCCATGGAGCAACTAAGCCAACACGCCACAACTTATGAGCCTGCGCTCTAGAGCCCACGAGCCACAACTACTGAGCCTGCATACCACAACTACTGAAGCCCACGTGCCTAGATCCCATGCTCCGCAACAAGAGAAGCCACGACAGTGAGAAGCCCACACACCGCAACGAAGAGCATCCCCCGCTCACCACAACTAGAGAAAGTGTGCAGGCAGCAATGAAGACCCAACACAGCCAAAAATAAAAACAAATCAATAAATAAATTTAAAAAAATACAAATGACAATTCAATTCCCTCAATATAGAGAGCCATTTATTTAGAAATGCCTCAAATAACCCAGATCATTGAAATCATTAATTCTGAAAGCAAAGAATTAGTATTGCTTTACATATTAATATTTTATGTTGAAGTAAAAAATACATCGCCTGAACACAATACAAAATAATGATAACATGGCAGGCTGTATTTAGAAAGTCACTAGGTGGGAAGAAATGGTATGCCATGTTGTTTTAACAAAATGAAGAGATTAAGGTTGGAAGATCTGGGGTTTGGTCTGGGGTCAAATCTCTGTGCTGACAGTTGCTAGCTGTACTTTGTAGGGGCAAACTTCCTAGGTTTTCTGTAAAATATCAATAGTTTCTACACTGTAGATATTTTGTTAGAATTATATATCTGAATAATGTGAATGGTGTTTTGCTTTGTTACAAAAAACAAAGCAAAACAAATAAAGCTCTTTTTTTCACCTTTAAAAAGCAAGCTGATAAAAGAAAGATATCCTGTAGTCTAGACACCAAAAGTACAAAGAACAATATAGGTTCAGTTGTTTTGTATGATTGTGACCTTTCTCCTTACAATACGTGTAAACAAGAAGTTTGCAAGGGCTCACAGTAAAATTTAAATGAAATGTAAGATGAAAGAATTACATAAATGTAAAGACCAGATACTTCCACAAAGCAAGAGCTATTTTCTCTGTACTTTGTGTATTTAGAATATTGTTTCATGGTATTGTTAAAATAATTTCTCAGAGATGAAAAGAAATTCTCCAGAAGAAATCAGTGACTTATGAAAATAAATGAAGTTAAACCTTACAAAGGAAACACATATCAATATGTCTTCTGGGTATTTATAGAGTTATCATATCTTTCTGTTCCACAGTTTTAGTTGTTAACTCTGTCTTCCAATTTATCTTTGTATTTGAACCCAGATAATCAGAAATTATGTGGAAAGAAAGGCTAATAAATATAACCTAGGTAAAAAGGGTAACAATTCTTCTCTGGATTTTGCAGTGTGACTAAACACCATATAGATGTGTAAAGAACTGAATGATACTCTGGGAGTGTATAAAGGATTGAATAATTTTTTTTCTGTCTTCAAAGTTTATACAATTTAAGAGGTAGAGTATCAACACAGGTGAAGTTAAAAAATAATGAAACATTACATGACAGTGATCACAATCTTATATGTTTAACAACATATTGAAATTACAAACATTCTTTTTATCATGGTCCAAATATTTTTTCAACTCTATTAGTTAAAAACTGTAAATGTGTGCAAGGTACATAATCATTTTGTGTTTCCCTTTCCTTATCTAAAACAAAACTTTTAAGTATCTTTTAAATAACATATATGTTAATCTATATTTTTCAACTGAAAATTTTATAAAATCTAAATGCAGACCAAGTATTTCCAATGAATTTTCACATCCTAATTGGGAAGCAGTGAAAGTTTGAAATGATAATATTTTGGATATTAAATTAAATGTATTATTAATTTTACCTGTTTCTTTTTACTTTTAAAAATGCGATTTTTTACATGCAATTTCTTTTACTTTTAAATGCGATATAAAAATAGATAGCACAGATCTCGGGAATGGCAGTGCCCCAAGATAAAAGGAACCCAGGTCTTTGGATGAACTCACAGAGCAGAACCATGTGACAGCCCTGAGCCACCTTCCTGTTCAGATTTCTATGTAGAAGAGAATTAAATCTATTGGTTTAAGTCACTATTATTTTGGTTTCCATTAAAGCCACCATACACTCTTTTAACTAATAAACTACTTCATAGATTTGTTGAGAGGATTAAATGAATTAATGCTCCTGAAGGGTTTAGAAGACAGCCTCCCATAAGGCTCAAAGCTTAGAAAAATTATCATTCTTAATACAGCTCCAAATTGAAATGAAACTTTCTCCCTCTAGAATTCTATAGCATTTTATATATTTGTATTATATAGTACCATCATCATTCAATTTCATGCATTTAATTGGAATTCACTTTGAAGACTTTGTAAGAAGGCATATGTTCCTGTCTCTAGCATCTCTGCTAATCTCATAGATGATAAAAAAAACAACAACACTCTTGCTCTAAGTTTTACCAAGACACAATATTTTCAACCACCATCTCTTCACCATTGTTTCTAAGGCCATAAGGAAGCCACAATCATGTCATTCCACAGCTGAAACACTTGTGTGGTTTTGGTAACACTCTAAACACCAAACACATTTATGTGCTCCTCCTACTTCCCCAGGATAATTTCTCCCTGTTGATTTTCTGGGCTGTCACATACACTTACTTTTACTTATTTCCTCAACTGGCATCTCAAGATCTTGTGCATTTAAAACAATTTTTTTTTAATATGCTTCTCCTCTCTCATCACCTAGTTAAATGCTACTTATAGTTCAGGTTTCAGCTCACATATCACCCTCTTTAGAGAACTGTAGATGGCCTTTCAGACTGTGTTAGTCTTCTGCTAAATGCTCTCTGAGCAACTTGGTAGCACACCCCTGTATCCTGTCCCCTGTTGCTGTTATAATCTATGGTTATAATCTTTTTATAAATGTAGCACTTTTCACATCATTAAAATATGTAGAGTTCTTTTTTTTCTGTCTGTTACTCTCCTTTCTGCTAAATTGTAACTTCCTTGACGGCAGTACTGAATGTACTTTTTGTACCTCCCTTCCAACATCAAGAGAGAACTTAAACTGCCAAATAAACTGTACAAAAATTGAAAAGTTGGTGTAATAATTCAGAGGAAAATAAAGATCACTTCAGCTCAGTGGTGGAAATACAGAAATATCTGTGGAGCTACTATAGAAATATTTGTGGAGCTACTAAGATATGACTTGGTCCTCCTAAGATAGAAGACAGGGTGGGGGTTAAGAAAGTGGACTCTACAACCAGAATGACTTACACTGAATCTTGGATCTGCCACTTATTAGCTGTGTGATCTTTGGCAAATAACTTGACTTCTCTGTGCTTTAGGTTCTTCATCTGTAAAATGAAGAAAGTAGATAGCAGTGTTATAAAGTTGCAAGGAGAATTAAATGAATTAATATGAATCTATCTTAGAAGAGTGCTTGGCACATAAGTAGTCAGTAAATATGTGTTACATGTGAATTTTGAATTAGAAGAAAGGAGGAGAGAAGGCATTTAAAACAGATGAAATTGCATGAAATAGAATGCAGGGAAGTAAGAAAAAGTAAAGTTTACAAACGAGAGTGTGTGAACTATTTTTGAGATGCAGGAGCTTGCTGTAGATGAGGGGTAGGAGGTAAGGCAAGAAAAGGGTCAACTTAAGAACTTAATATAGTGGATGGGGAGTCATTAAAAGGTTTTGGTCAAGGCATTATAAAAATTATTTTTTGTTTGCTTTTTGTTCTGTCTGTCAAGATTGTCAGAGAAAAGAATTATATAAAGAATTAACAGACTGCTATAAGCACTTCAGAAGCATCATCTCTTTTGATATCACAAGCCCGTGAGTAGGTATTATTATATACAATGCCCACTTTATTGATGGGGGAACTGAAGTAAAGGGAGCTGAGAAACAGAACACGATAATAATAATAATACCTATTTCATAGAACTTCTATGAGGAGTCAACATATGGAAAATATTTAACACTGTATGAAATACAGTAAGCGTCCAATGAAAGAAAGCATAGGTTTTAATATTAGTGTTACTATGAATCCTAAGAAAAGAGTATCCTCTTTTCCCCTTGAAGTCCTATCTGATGTAGTGTAATATAAGAAAGCTTTCACATGCTCTTAGAGAAAAATTATTGAGTTTCAATTTCAATTTATATGTGTTTTACAAATGTATAAAAGTAGGTGAAATTGAAAAAAACAGCAACATTAATTTCCCCTCGGGCTGAGGACAGTCAGCTTCATGCTCAGTGTGTTTATAAATAAATGTCTAGCTGTCTAATCATCAGGACATGAAGGGAAAGGAATAGAATGATAGAGAGTACTTTACGGCCGGAGACCCATTTTCTCAGAATTGTGATTGTTTGAGTCCTTTTGAACATAGAGTGCTAGTGGGTACAGCGTGTGAGGAAGGAATGGGTAAGGATGAGAATGAGGAAGGGGAAGGTAGGGAACTTTGTGGGAGGGGTTCTCACAGTGCAAGCAGTGCAAGAATGTAGGTGGGTTTATTAACAGAAATGAGCAGGTGTCCAGGAGTCATAAGAAGTGTCGGTCTTTTCTGAATGAAGATAATGAGACAATCTTCCCTAGTGGATGTAGTGATACTATTAGAACAAGAAAGGTCTGCAGATCATTGAAGGATATGGAAAAGCAGCTGTGGACTTCTAGCTTTTTTTTTTTTTCTATTTTTCCCACTTCTATGTCACTTCACAATCATCAATCAACTCCACTGGAAAGCAGTGAAGGGAGGAAGAAAGAAAAGGAGAAAATGGTTTTCAAATCATCCAATACATTTTTTGTTTGTTTGCTAGAGGCTCTAGTGAGCTCCTTGGTGCTTTTCTTTTGTGAATAACTGAACTTTGCATGTTCTTTCATTAACGTGCTCAAAAGATGCTTAATTAAAAAAATAACATATTGACTGGTGCATTATTCAATCGTTGTAAATCCCAGGGGACAAGTTGACATTTGATAAAATTCTTGAGAAAATGTGCACCTGGAAATGGGGCTCAGAAATAATGATCATTATGTATTTTTGGATTATTTTAAATTTTAGAGTTTTCAATACAAAAGCAAAAAGTAATTCCTGTGTTAAAAGCAAGTGAATTGTACTATTAACATGCCCATGCATTGTTTTCATTTTGACTCTAGAATGTTAATGTACCTAACGTTTCACTTTCTAGATCTGTAGATAAAAGCTGTAACTGTTAAAGGGAAGTTGAAATTCATTCATTTTTTTTAAAATCGTACTTTTGAAAAGCAAGTGATATTTAAACACAGATACAATTGTCTCAGTTAATTCTCTAAACAAATACAAGTATTGTATCCCTGCCTATTTTACAAATAATGGAATTGCTCCAAATTTCTGTGCCCTCAAAAACAGGACCTTGAAAGAGTTATAAATTACAGCAGTTACACATCTTTAATGGTCAAGTTCTTTTTTATCATATAAAAGCACACTCTGTCTCCAGGTATTCTCTTCGAGTAGATATTAGATTTTCACTGTATGTGGATTTCAAGGAGTGTGGATATAGCCTGGCAAGTAAGTTGAAATTTTGTGACAAGAAATGACAAAAGTGCAGACTGTCAAACGAATCTTGCTGATTTTCTATGATTATTAATTATTAACATATTTTGACAGAAGCATATTAGCAATCATCTTACTTATGCATTTAAAACAAGCATTTTGTTATCAAAGATTAATTTAATTTAGTTTTAGGTTGTAGATCCAATGTGTAGTTGAGCTATTAATGGAATATAATTCTTATGCCAATAATATCAAATTTTTTGGTTTCTACATAATTTCCTTATAAACGTTCTGTAATACTGTTTCATGTACAGAAGCTTTTTACTTTCCCTTTTCCTTGTGATTTTTGTTTCCACTAATTATTTAAAAGAAGTAATGCTTTTAAAGCTTTAGTACTTTAAAATTTACTTATTATCAATTATTTCTCATTGTCTATAGCAGTGAAACTCAAAGAAAGCAATTTTCCTCTAGAAAAAAAATTGTACAAAGTATTAACCTAATATATGTCTACTGGGTCAACATGTAATATGGAAATTTGTTTTTAAGTACACTGCATTCTTTGCAAATCATCTCACATTTCTGTAATTTCTGCTGTCTTTTCTTATGCACAGTTTTTTTCATGTATCAGGTTTTTATTTATGGAAAAAGCTATTATAGAACACTTTTATCTGTCATACATAAACATTTAAAATGCTTATGTTTTATCAATTGATAATTGTAGCAATGCTTAAAAATTAAACCAAATTAATCTTGCTACAGTTTTAACAAATGTAGTCTGGATTATATAGGGAAATAGCTTATTTTACTTTTAAGAAAAATCCATTAGAACTGGAAACAATACTACTAAGCTTATAAAATCCAAACTACAAAATTTAGCCATACATCATTTTCTGATTACTTTGTGTTTTTTCTATATAGCTATAGGTAAACAAGTTGATTTTATACATTATAGTTTGTACTTTCTTTTTTCCCATACATCGCCCAGAACATAAAACGATGCTTAACACGAATTACTTGCTTGATTGGATATCTGGTTAAATACTTTTATTGAATAAGACCTCAAGACTTACTATTTTCAAATATTAATTTTTAAAGAGGATAGAAAACTTAATGGTGTTTCGATTCAAATACCTGTCTATAAATTCTAGTTCCACCATATATAAAGCTATCTTTGTTAATAATGATAGTTATCTACATCATAAGCCTATGTTATAAGGATTGAAAAGAATAATACATGTGAGATACTTAGAACAGTTCCTGGGCCATAGTATGTGCTCAACAAGTGTTAATTATGATTATTTCTTAACTTCTTTAAATCTGTTTATCTGCATACTGGGAAAAATGTCTTTATAAGGATTAAAATGTGTGTACAGCACTTAGGACTCTTAGTATGTAGTAGAATTTATAGTTTAATGCTAATATGTATGCAACACACTTCAGGATCTTATATAGTAGGCATTGTTATTTATAGTTAAACATGATAGGTCTTAATTACTAAATTACTAATCCTCTACACTAAACTGATATGAAACTAAGGAGCCTTACATAACTTCAGTAGAACTAATGCTTCTCTCCAGTTTACACCTGTCCACCAGAGATCATGTGTAAATAAAAATTTCAAATGTTATGAATTTTTTGGAGGCATACATTTGATTACAGATAAAAGCAGTAAATACATATTATCAGCATGTTTTAATAATCACAAATAACTTTCTTTCTCAACTTAGATAGGAAACAGATGAGAAAAAAATCTGTTCATCCTTTTCAATCAGCTGACAAAGATGCAAAAAAAGAAGCTCACACTGAGATTTTAATGACTAATTTATCAACTGCTTATGCTTCAGGTATGGATGCCATTAACAAATGTTATTTGTTTTCTTTTTACAAAATTCTATGTCGTCTATTTTGACATGGCCTTTTAATATATTTAATATTTAATGATCAAAACTCAATCTCATGGTGATTTTCTGTGGCTCTTTTAGCTACTGACCCTGCTGTTTATCTCTCTTTTTTTTTCACTAGATTTGTTGCCATCCAAGGATGGCAAAGATTTAACAAAATATTTTCTGCTACAAGTGGTAAATATTCTTCTGCACTACATCGAGAAAACTTTTGATGTTAAGAGTAAAATATTGGACTTTCATCATCCTCATCAACTTCTTGAAGGTTTGGATGGGTTTGACTTAATAGCTGTCTGACCATCCTGAATCTCTGGAGCAATTGCTTGGTTTTTGCACAGATACCTTAAAATATGGTGTTAAAACAGGTGATTTTCAAATTTGTGTGCCTGAACTGAACTGAATGAAGAGCTTTGAGTTTACATTTGTGTTGAAAAATACTCCACTTTTATTCATTTTTATTTAAAACATTTGTCTGGTTTATTTTAAATTGGTATTGTCATATATGAATTGCTTATTAATTAACAGAGAAAAGTAAACAAAATGATTTTGATTTGGAGAGTTATATCTCAATGGCAAATAACATAAAATTTTTATTTACCTTTTTCATTGTTTTTGTTTTATTTGATAATATTCACTATTGATGCTTAATTTATTATCTCTATACATCAATAAAACATAGAGTGCTAAAATTAGATATATGTATAATTTATGTATACAGCCTACATTTTAGAAAGTGTTTTCTGAATAAATTAATATCATTGTAACTTGACTCTTAATCTCTTAAAGCAATGATACTTCCAGGAGGAAACGATATTTGAACAGGCTCTAGAGGCAAAAAAGAGATTCAGAAAGAGCTCTCATGCACATCATGTTTAAGATATAGTGTAAAACCAGTGCAAAGAACAATCCATTTTGGAGCTAAGGAGGGGAAGATGAATTTAAACTGAGTTGAATATAGATTGTTCAGTTTGACAGTAATGTTTGGTGATCCTTTCTTAATATAAAATTTCAAAAAATCGTTCTAAGAGGGACCTGGTTTTTTTCATAGTTGAAATTATCTTTTTTTGGTGTTTTTTTATTTTTTTATTTTTTCACATCTTTATGTCTCCCTCCCACCCTCCTTATCCCACCCCTCTAGGTGGTCACAAAGCACCGAGCTGATCTCCCTGTGCTATGCGGCTGCTTCCCACTAGCTATCTATTTTACATTTGGTAGTGTATATATGTCCATGCCACTCTCTCACTTGGTCACAGCTTACCTTTCCCCCTCCCCGTGTCCTCAAGTTCATTCTCTACATCTGAAGGAACACGCAGACTCTCAACCGCTGCGCCACCAGGGAAACCCTAAACTTAGAAGGGAACACTGTTCCCTTTGTTGTGTTCTCTCAACGAAGGTTCTGACACAAACCTTGTATTACATGAAATAATGTGTGAGTTTTCTTTCCATAAATTACAGGAATTCTATAAAATGGACTCCTTTCTTGCTGTTAAGAGACTTAGTTTAACATAAAATTCTTAAAGGGATATTACTAACTTCATCTTTTTCTTTTGAACTTTTTCCAAATATATGACATATAATAAATAGCATTGGTTTAACCGACAGAGATGACTTCCAGAGAGATTGTCTCCTGAACTTAGGGTAGAACAGGGTAGACCAAAAAGTGAAAATAATGTGTTTTTAAATCTTATTTTCAATTCAAAGTGCTAGTATAGAATTGTGCATAACATATAGAGGAAACTTGAAACATATAACAACATCCAAAAGGGGTTCTGAAATATTTAGATTCTTACCAGGCAGATAATGTGGAGCAATGATAATCAGAGTTACGTGGAGAATCAAAAATACTTTAAATAAACAGTTTGATATTGCTGGAGTAGAGTATAAAATTACGGAGTTCTGCTTCAAGTAGCTAGAGAATTATAGGTCCTTAAATTTAGCATTTTGACAATGTGAAAACAACTAAAGTGAATGCAATGGGGGTAATAAAATAAAAACTTGTATTGATGAGGGGGGAAAAGACATGGATTTTGATGGCAGTTTCATGGACTGATTGGAGGAGGAGCAGGTCTTAGAGGCCATTGCAATAATCCAAGAAAAGATAAGAATTTAGCAGTGCAAGGTAATAGGGAATTAAGTTTCGGCAGTAAATTTGCCAAAGAGCATTGAGAAGATAAAAGTCCAGAGAGCCTGAAGTTTCTAGCTTGAGAGACAGCTTAGATCTCAGTAGCTCAAGAATCCAAAAGGGAGACCCATATTAGCACAATGTCATTGTTTTATTTAACTTGCATATAGAAAACAAAATGAAATGTATGGATTTACAGGGCTTAGCTCTCTGGAAAATATCACACGAGTTATATAGCTACCTGAATATAAAGTAGAGACGTTTCATGACTGAAAAAGCTCCCTTCCATGTAATTAATGTAGCATCATACATTACCTAGAGACTTCATATGTTAATGTAGTCTGAACCAGCAAGAAAGGACCTGGGGAACTCTTTGACAATCCCACGCCTCTCTCTACTTTGTGCTTTGCAATTACTTGTATCCTAGAAATTCTTAGTAAATCTTCGTACTGAACAAGATCTCTGAGTCTGATTTGACAATTCAGATCCTTTGTATTAGCTCAATGATTAAAGACCCTGGTCTAAGAAATGCTTAAAGAAGAAATGCTTAAAGATCCTGGTCTTTAAGAAGAAAGACCAGAAGAAATGCTTAAAGACCCTGGTCTAAGTTAATTCCTTCACTGTTTCCAGTGCAGCCCTATAGAAGTGGGTCTGGAATGGAGAAAAGTCACAGTGGCACAGGATTGACCTAAACAATCTCTCTTTTGCTGAATCATAATTACTTTATATTCTTGGGGTCTTCAGTTTTTTGTTTGGCATTTGTCTGAGCTCAGTTGGTCCCTTAATTCCTTTTGAATGAAGAGTCAGGCTTTTTTTTGTTTTTTTGCTTGTTTGTTTTGTTTTGTTTTCCCTCTAATGTCTGGCTTTCACATTAGTCCTCCATCTAGGACACAACTTTTCATGTTTATTCTGCCCAATCAGCCCCTTGCTCTTCCCCTGGGCTGCTTGCCCAGCCTTCATCAAGAGATGAGGAATATTGGCTCCACCCAGAGGCTATGCCCCACTGTCACCTTTGTTTGCTATATTTCGAATGGTATCCAACCCTTTCCATCTAAATTGTCCATCTAAATATATCTGTTTTTTTCCTAATCTAACCCCCCCATGGAATGTGGGTATAAACTGAATAAATATTTTTACAAGAATATTGGAATTTTTCCCATCTCATGTGAGATTTCTTATGTCTAGGTCCGCATTATAGTTTTCCTTTCACAAATATAAGAATGAATGGGCATTAAATCTTTCTGATCTTCACGCCTACACAGAATGTCTTTTCACATAGGAAAAAAAAAATCTTTGCAAGACACTTTCTTGATAAAGTGATGACAGTGACTATGCTGATATGTTATTTAAACTATCTATAGGAATAATAGATATCCCATTAAACCATACCTGTACACTCTCAAACTAATGAGCCATTTATAAAGAACACTGTTGTGGGGCTTCCCTGGTGGCGCAGTGGTTAAGAATCCACCTGCCAATGCAGGGGACATAGGTTCGAGCCCTGGTCCGGGAAAATCCCACATGCTGCAGAGCAACTAAGCCCATGCGCCACAACTACCGAGCCCTTGTGCCACAACTACTGAAGCCCGCACACCTAGAGCCTGTGCTCCGCAACAAGAGAAGCCACCACAATAAGAAGCCCGCGCACCACAACGAAGAGTAGCCCCCGCTCGCTGCAACTAGAGAAAGCCCGTGTGCAACAATGAAGACCCAACACAGCCATAAATAAATAAATAAATAAAAATAAATTTAAAAAAAACAACAACACTGTTGTGCCTTAAATTCTACAGTTCGTTGGATATTCAAACAGTCTTACCATCTCCAAGCTTCCTCTCAATACTCTGAAATATCCTGTTAAGAATAACTTTAAATTATACTCCAATAAAGATGTTAAAAAAAAAAAAGAAGAACTTTAAAATTTCTTAAAGAAGCAGCTTTGGTACATCTAGTTGCAAACCTTACCATGTTTTAAATTATAAAATAATTAAAATAGCTTTGGTTAATAAATTCTAGCAGTACTTTATGAGCCTATGGTCCTTGAAAGGCTATGAATATTTTTGCTATTTTTACTTTGATTATAAACAAATAGTCTAATTGGGTTCTATAACCTCCTAAGTTTAAACCACTGGTAAACTGCACTATGAAAATCCTATTAAAGCATTTGTTGAAAATGAGATACTAGCTAGTAATAATCTAATTTTTGATAGCCATTTTCTAGCTTAAAATCACTTTGGCATATTTTATTTTAGCTGATTCTGTTTTCTAAAGAAGGCATAGTCACAAACTTTGTGAAAATAAAAAGCATGACAAACAGCTTAAAGAGCACAGATGCTGGAACTAGGCAAACTGCCCCTTTACTAGAAAGTTCCCTGGTCTTCCTGTAGTCACTTTCCCCATCTCTATAATAAATAATAAGAATTCCTCACAGGTAAATGAAGTAGTTTGTTTATATTAAGTTCTTTAAACAGTGCCTGAAGTCTTAAATATAGACCCTAGATACATGTTAATATTATTAATACTACAAACACAAGTTTTATAATTGTTTTTTTGAGATAAGTTTTTGAACTCAGTGTTCAAAACTCATTTTCTTTCTAGTTTGTCATTCTGCCTTCCCATGTGCAAAGGCTCGTGTCAGAGGCACAATACAGAACAAATAGACAATAGTTGCGCCTAAAGTGTGTGTAGATGTTTGATGGAGGCAGTAACAAGAAAGGTATGATCTGAAACTATTTAAAGAAGAATGATATAAAGATTATGAATCTATTACTTAAGTAAAAAGTATTTCAAGTAATTTGACAAAATGAAAAAAAAATTGAAACATTTTAAAATTATACTCTGGTTTCATAATTTTATTTCCTAAGTGCAAAGAACACCACCTTTCTGATAAAATGACCAGACTTTATAAGAAAATGTAACATTAATCTAGAAGGAAGAGTCAAAACTTTATCAGGAAAAGAAGTTTTATATAAATTTTATCCATGAATTATCCCTGATCCACGGTCGGTCAGTTTTCCTGTCTGTCTCCTATATATAGCATGCCCCTGGAGCTCAGTGTCTACCAGGCTGAAATACAGCAAGAATAAAGGTTATTTTTGTGGCCCCTACTCTCCATGTTTACCAATATAAAGAGATATACAGAGAAATTTATGAGAGTCAGAAATTTTTGAGACAGCAAGCAACACATTTGGATCAAAACGATGAATGTAATGTTTGCTGAGGTTGGTTCTGTATTCCCAGGCAGACCAAATAATCTTGGATACACAGGCCTCGCATACATTTGGAACTTGTGCTTGGAGCTGACCCATGATTTCAGATTTTCTCTGGGCAACTCTGCAGCCCCGTCTGCGAGTAGCTTACCATTGTGGTCCCTTGGGAATATTTTATGGCACATTTAATTTTCCACAGGTCGTAAACACAGTATTTCTAAGTATCAGCTCCCCATTTCCATTTGTCAAATCATTTAAACGTAAAGAGAAATAGAAGTGAAGCCATACATATGCAAATTATCTCTGATTTAGCCAAGAGCTAGAGGTATGACATAATTCATAGCTTATGTTAATTCCCTTTGCCCAGATCACATAGCTCAGGGAATAACTGGCATAATTAAAAGTACAACTTCGTTCAACAATTTAACTTTAGTACATGCACTTCATTTCAGTGATTTATAGATAACTCTGAAAATCAACAATACTCAGCCCCTCTCAAATGCTATGGATCGATCCATGTATAATTACAGCAAACGCATTCGTTAACGGTGTTATAAATTAAAATTTTTCCTTTGAACAGATGATTTATTATGATCATTCAACAAGTGCTGGATTTTTGTTACAATGACTGTATTGAAAAGTTAAATGCCTCCAGGAAGTAAGATGACAAAAATATGAAAATGCCAACTATATAGAGTTGTTTTACAGCTTTATTAAATTTTCCTTGACTTTTAAAGCAAAGAACATTTCTGTGGGTTTTTTCCCCTTAAGTTAGAAGAGCAATTTTGCATCATGTTGCTCTAAGTTTTATGCTTACCTTTTACCCCCTAACTCCAAGGCCATTAAAGGTAGAGACTTGGGCTTCCCTGGTGGCGCAGTGGTTGAGAGTCCGCCTGCCGATGCAGGGGACACGGGTTCGTGCCCCGGTCCGGGAGGATCCCACATGCCGCGGAGCGGCTGGGCCCGTGAGCCACGGCCGCTGAGCCTGTGCTCCTCAACGGGAGAGGCCACGGCAGTGAGAGGCCCGCGTACAACAACAAAAAAAAAAAAAAAAAAAAAAGGTAGAGACTTTCTAAATTGAATATTGTGAGGCAGGGATCAATCTAGGACCTGGTATATGTTAGGGACCAAAAGGAGCTGGATTATTTGGTGATTGATTTATACATTCACAAGTCCTCACAATAATGCACATACCAAATGAGATCTCAAGCAAGTAAAGATAGTTTTGTGAGACCTGGATAAATGTTACTACTTATTTGTGACCTTTAGAACTTGTTATGAAAATCAGAGAAATTTAAGTTGTTTCTGTTTTCTAAGAACAGAAACACACTTTATTGCAGACTTTTGGGTCAATACTGTAAATTCTATGCCCTGAGTCTCCCAGGCTTCTCTGAAGTGCATAATTATTGCCAATCAAAAGTATCTTCACTGATCTCATGCAACCCAATTACAAGACCTAGTATAAAACTACAATAATCAAGACAGTGTGGTATTGGTGAAAGGATAGATAGATAGATTATTGGAACAGAATAGACAGTACAGAAATAAACCCACATAAATATGGGAAATCGATTTTTGACAAAGATCCAAAGATAAATTGATTAGGAAATGATATCTTTTAAGTAAGTGGTGCCACACACACACACAGAAATCTTGACCCATAGCTCACAACTTATACATAGAAAATATAGAAGAAAAAACTTGTTGGGTCAGTCAAAATGTTTTTAGCAAAATTCATAAAAGAAAAATTGGAGCTTTATCAAAATTAAAAACTTTAGGTCCGTGAAAACACAGTTAAAGAGAAGACAAGCTATAAACTGGGAGAAAATGATGTTTCTGACAAAGGCTTGTTTGCAGATTATATAAGAACTCTCAAAACTCAGCCATAAGAAAACAAACAACCTGATATTAAAGAATAAGCAAAAGAACTGAACAGGCACTTCATCAAAGAAGATATGTGGATGGCAAATAAGTGCACGAAAATATGCTCAACATAATTATTCATTAGTAAAATGCCCGTTAAAACCACAATGAGATATCACTGCATACTTACTAGAATGAAGGAAAAAAATTGGCAATACCAATTGCTGGCAAGAATGTAGACCAACTCTAACTCTCCTACCTTGGTGGTGGGAATGCAAAACAGTGCAGCCATAGCAGAAAACAATTTGACCTTTCCTTATAAAGTTAGAGATAGACTTCCTATAAATCTCAGCAAATTCCACTTCTAGTTATTTGTCTAAGAGGAATAGAAACTCATGTTTGTATAAATCCTGTATGTAAATGTTTGTTTATAGTAGCTTTATTTCTTATCACTGAAAGCAAGATACAACCTAAATGTCCTTCAGCCAGTAAATGGATAAACCAACTGTGGCATATATTCCATTGTATACTCTCGGTAAGAAAGATAAAATTTTGACTCCCGTAACAACATAGATGACTCTCAAATGCATTCTGATAAGTGAAAGAAATTATGCACGGATTGTAGGAAAAGGCAAAATTATTGGAGACAGATCAGATGAGTGATTCCCAGGGGCTGCAGGTCTCTCAAGAGAGAGACCCCTCAATCCATTTTATATATGTATTCTAACTTTTAATAAGACCAAAACAGGATAGTATAATAAGATTACATTTTATACCAAAACCCTTGTGAACACTGAGGTGTATATTCTAAATAAAACACCATCAAATCATATTTAGTAGGGACTTCCCTGGTGGCACAGTGGTTAAGAATCCGCCTGCCAATGCAGGCGGCACGGGTTCGATCCCTGGTCCAGGAAGAGGTCACATGCCACGGAGCAACTAAGCCCGTGGGCCACAACTACTGAGCCTGCGCTCTAGAGTCCAAGAGCCACAACTAGTGAGCCCATGCGCCACAGCTACTGAAGCCCGCGTGTCTAGAGACTGTGCTCCGCAACAAGAGAAGCCACCACAATGAGAAGCCCGCGCACCGCAACGAAGAGTAGCCCCCGCTCGCCGCAACTAGAGAAAGCCCGCGCGCAGCAATGAAGACCCAACACAGCCAAAAATAAATAAATAAATATAACATTAAAAAAGAAATCATATTTAGCAGTGTATGCCCATCTAAAAGAAGACTCAATATCTTAAAATAGAATGCTCTTTTAATTAATCTTTACATTCAAAGCAATTTCGATCAAATTCTCAGCAGGTGTTTTGTGTTTATTTTTCAAAAATTCACAACCTGATCTCAAACTTCTTATAACAGAATAAAGAACCACAAATACCCAAGTCATTTTAAGCATAAGTATTGGAAAGAAGAACTTGCCTTACAGAATATCAAAACTTCCTGCAAAACTCAAGTAATTCAGACACGGGTACTGGCAGAGGAGTAGATCAATAACTTACTATACGACTGGAACTGAAAGTGAGAATTCATATACATGTGATAGAAAAGTAACAATGTGGGTGAGCAAGATACACATCAATTTCAGGATGCATAACTTCCTTCTTGAGAGAGGAAATAGAATAGCATTTCAACAAAACATGGAAATTTACATTTCTTTTTTTCCCCGTTATATTGAGAAATAATTGGCATACATCCCTCTTTAAGGTGTACAGCATGATGGTTTGATTTACATACATTGTGAAATGATTACCACAGAAGGTTCAGCTAACATCCATCATCTCATATAGATACAATAAAAAGAAAACGAAGAAAAGGAAGAAAAATTTTCTCCTTTTGATGAGAACTCAGGATTTATGCTCTTAATAACTTTCCTATATATCATGCAGCAGTGTTAACTATCGGAGGAAGGTGGTAAAATGTACAAACTTCCAATTATAAGCACTAGGGGTGTAATGTATGACAGGATGACTGTAATTAACACTGCTGCAGAGTACATAGAAAAGATGGCAAGTCACATTTCTTTCATCTTAGGCAAATACAAAAAAAAATTAAGATTTGTTTATGTGAATGATGGGTGAATGGATATTTGTCAAATCATCTTCTATACGATTGAAATATTTCATATTTAAACATGAAAAAATCATCTTTAGTGTAGTTGAGAAACGTAAACTGAAAGTCAGAAAACTGGAATTTTAGTCCCTTTTAGCCTTTAATCATCTCTATAACTTAACTTTCTAAGGATCAGTGTTCTCGTTTATAAAATAAAGCCACTAGAATAGATGTGTGCCTTTAATCACCAGATGGTAATGTCCCTGGCTGCTCTAACCCATGTAATTCCCAGGAATTTCAATGTGTTTTGAATGTCAGCTGCATTTATCAGCCAGCCTGTATTTGTCAAGTAGGTGATACAGTTCCTAACTCCTCCTGCTTAATCCTCCGAGGAGGCAATTATGATAATATCATCAATGAATGAATTAACTGGCTCTTAATGTTTATCATTTCCAAGTCCTTCCTCATCTAATTATGACAAATGCCCGTTAATTCAAATATCCCAGTGGGAAAACAGTAAATGTATACTGGGTTCCATCCAAAAGAATGCAAAGTGAGACTGGCTGGGCTCCAATTTTCCTTTGAAAAGAAGGCCTTAGCCAGGTCTGTGAAGGCATACGGTCCCTGCTGGTCTCTCTCTCCTGTTCAGTCTTTCCACATTCCATACAGCAGGAGCGATCAAAGACATCACCTTACGTAATTCTCTATACTCTTAACCTTAGAGTGTCTGCTTTACATGCTGATCAGACAGGCCAGTTAGGAGGGGGTTTAGTAGAAACAATACTCCTACTTCAATCATTTTCTTAACAAGAGTAGTGATTTGCTGCCCTCCAGGCAATTCTCAAAGTTATCCTTTAGCCTGGTCAGTTACAACTGGGCGCCGGGCAGAACTAGACAATAGGAAAAGGGTGAGAACGTCACCACCATTCACTCATTATACCCACACCATTCATGTATTTGGAAAAAGGCAATGAGAATTCAGAATAATCTTTCCAGTTACATTTTCCACTTTGTAACTCAACTCACACCTTTCTGTCCTCTCCAACACAGAACCTGCATACTCTCCCTCCCCGTTTCATTACCTAGCCTCTCAGAACATCATCGCTGTCCCTCATGCCTAGCAAAGCCAAAGCATTTTTCATGCACCACTCCCTGGCTGCTTCACTCGGATGGTTACCTAAGACCTAAGATCCCCCACCAGGGGTAGGATGATTGGGTGAGCAGATCATGGGCTCTTAGCGTTTTTCAGATTCTATCACTGTAGCTGAGACAGTGAACTCAGCTCTGGTTCAAATATTTTTCATTCCAAACCGAAATCCTCATAGGTAAATTTGAATTCCTCAAGTCCTTGGAGGCATAAGGAGACTAGATACTGTCGTCTTCATTGAAAGAGTGCTGAGTTTTGTTTGGACAGGCACTTAGGTTACTGGTGTTATACTTGATCTTGTCAGGCTTGTTTTATTCTTTATCATGGCAAATCTATTTCAGTTTTTAGCTTAGTCCTAGGGCACTGGTTCTTTATTTTGGAGCTTTGTCCTTAGTCTGAAAGCTTGATCTTTCTAGAGTCTCCACTGAATGCCCGGGGCACTCAGCAAGGCCTCTTCACTCTGCCTGGACTAGAGCTCTCATCACCAGTTAGCCCTAGGGCAGTTGCTCTCTGCTAAGCTTCACGGAATCTCCAGCTGTTCACGCATAACCCAGCCCAGGAGACCCACGGTGAACCCACGCTCAGGCTTCCTGAACCTTCTTCTGCACAGCAGCCTCTTCTCTGGCACTGCCCGCTGCTTCAGGACTCGGGAACTTCAGCTGTGCCTTCTCAGCCCAGCAAGACCCGTCCACCGGGGCTCCTCATCCTGGCACAGCAGCAGGCAAGTACTCCAGGGAGAAGAGGTGATCCACGTTGTTCCTGGTTCTCTTCTTTCAAGGATCATGGCCTTGCACTGCCTTTGTTCGATGCCCGGGAACTGTTGGTTCAGATGTTGTTGTCCAGTTGTATAGTTACCACTGGCTGGAGGGCAAGCACAGTACCAGTTACACTGTCAGGCCTGAGAGTGGACACCTGTCTTTTTTTCAGGGCATTAAAAAAAAAAATAGCCAAATAAGTATGCAAGTGCCAGCAGATGTCAGCAAAAGGCAAGGCAATCATATACGAATATTGTATTAGGATGTCAAATATTAAATTATCAAAGTCAGAGCTTAGCAAACATATCATTTTTATTATTTATTTATTAAAAAAAACTTTTTCTGGCCATGTGCCCTCTGCAGTGGAAGCATGGAGTCTTAACCACTGGACAGCCAGGGAAGTCCTTCAAGTTTTTAAATGTAATGACTCTACTTAAAATTCCCTTTTTTGTCGGGGGCAAGAAGAGGAATTTGATCTTCTAGGGTAACAGTAGAACTTCAAGTCACTCAATTGTTCTGGCCTATCATAAGGCCCTGAGAATTCAAACTGAGAAGGTTTTCACAAAGAAATCTCACACCTTGAAGGGGACAGCACCCATTATACCATATACCTGACCAAGCTGGCCTTAAGGTTCCCTCAGTTTGACTAAACTTTAGACAGACTTCTTGATTCTTAGCCAGACCCTGACCTTCCTTTTCTTAGAACATTTGCTTTAGAAAACTTGTAAATTCTTCCTCTATCCCTTTGAGATGTAAATGTTTTCAAAACTTCTTGCCAGTTTTTCAATCTAAGAATGTCTTTTGGAAGAACCTGGGAGCCATGCCTTTGAAACGTCATCAAGTAAGACAGAGCCCCCATCTCCCAGTTTCTGTGGGCACAGAAGTTGTAAAACTACCTCTTGTCATGAAGATATAAAGGTTTTATTTTTCTTTGGGGTAAGACCAATTAGCAAACACAGATGCCCTAAGATCTCACCACTCAAGCTCTTAAAGACTCTCCAGCCCTTTGTTTCAGGAGAGTTGAGCTCAGACTGAGTTCTGCCCTCTCTCCCGTATTGCAGTAACACTAAATACCATCTTCCTTATGTGCTTAACTTTGTCCAGTGCAATTTTTTGCTTTGACCTACAAAAATAGAATTTACTTAAAAATATCTAAGTCGTCTTTCTCATTTTAAACAAGGATGGTATTCACCATACTCAATATTATGTAGACATTCAAATACAGGCTTAGTGTTTTTTAATATGAAGTCCTTGTATGTGAGAGACGAGACTGTTTGAGTGTTTCAGTCCAACAACAAAAAAATTCATAGGGCTGTAGAAATGGTTACATATATCTGTGAATATACTAAAAACCATTGAATCATACATTTTAAAGGGGTGAATTGTATGGTATGTGCATTATATCTCAATAGAGCTGTTATAAAAGTAAAGAATAGTAGGAAGCTTCTAGGGAGTACAATGCCTGCCAGCTACAATGAAGTCTAAAAAAGACAAGATAAGAATTCTTCTCTGTTAATAAAGTTCATAGTTTGTGTTTTTGTTTCACACATTAAAGAATTCTTTGTCTTTTAGACGTTTCAAATGCCTTAGAAACAGTGTTCAGAAAATTACAACTCATAAAACAGTGACTATTGTGAAATTTAAAGATAACTGAAATTGAATGAGTTGATTATGCATGCTAAACAAGTAAGCTTACAAACATTTCTTTAAAGTATGTTGTATTATTTATAACTATAAAAAAGTCATAACTTTAGCATCTTTTCAAAAGGGTCCTTGAACTCCCAAGAACCACTGATGTACCTGAGCAAAACTCATGTTTCCTTTATTAATAATTGCTAGATATATTTAACTTTAAAACATATATTTTCTAAAAGTTAGCTAAGTGAATTTTGTTGACTCCATTCAGGAAAGCAGTATTAATGTACAATGTGAGTCTCATGGTAGAAATAAGCTTGTTATATAAACAAGCCTTTATATAATTAACTACTTTATAAAATAGGATTCTTCCATGTAAGATAAAGCTAAAATATAGCTTTTATTATAATATATTTGCTAAAAGCATACTGGAAAAAAACAAAAGTTATGCAAAGTAACCCATACAAATATGTCATATATAAAGTTATTCTCTTAAGCTTTCACTTTGAAATAAAAGTTTTAATGATTGGTTATATATTAATTTCTTCACTACACCCAGCACAGAGCAAAAGACACTATTGATGTGATTTTATTTTTTACTTTGAGCTTAATAGTATTCTAAAATATTTAAGCACTTTAAATCGTACTATACTTATGTTATAGAGTGAATCTAAAGGAAGTTGTATCCCTATCTGTATAACTGTGAAGACAGCTCTCCTGTGGTCTTTCTCATATACACATATGCACACACACACACATTCTAAATTAGAAATATCTTTATGTGAAAATTTTTGTAGACTAATTAGTCTGTTATATGATCATGATGAATAAGGGATGGCTAAATTATTCTTTTTTGTATATTTTATTATTTTTTAACTTTTTATTGGGCTATAGTTGATTTACAATGTTGTGTTAGTTTACCCTCTCCAGCATTTACTGTTTGTAGATTTTTTGATGATGACCATTCTGACTGATGTGAGGTGATACCTCACTGTAGGTTTGATTTGCCTTTCTCTAATAATTAGTGATGTTAAGCATCTTTTCTTGTGCTTTTCAAACATCTGTATGTCTTCTTGGGAGAAATCTCTATTTAGATCTTCCCCTCATTTTTTGATCAGGTTTTTGTTTTTTTGATATTGAGCTGCATGAGCTGTTTGTGTATTTGGAGATTAAGGGATGGCTAAATTATTCTTCAGGAAAATTTTTATTTTAAATTTTCAAAAAATAATTATTAAAATAATGTTTTATTACAGAGTGCTGGAGTATAAAGACCCTCAATGCAAAGCCACTCTTCCATAGAAAGAACATTCCTATATTAAATATAAAACCTAAGACTTTAAAAAAATTTGTCTCTGTAAGTGACTAAGCAATGTATAAAATCATACCAGATAACAGCAAAAAAGACGTCCTTAATAATGTAACTAAGAAAGTTCATCTGGTATAAGAGTTTGATTAGGAACACAATATTTCCTTAAATTAAAAGTTATTTAATAACTTATTTAAATAAAGAAAACCAAATTATTCTCTTTTTACCAATGTCAAGTTCTACTCTATGAGCCATGAGATTGACAGATAGATGTGCTTGAAAAGTGTGACAACCAGGTTAGCAGATAATTACAACTAAAAAAGGGCATTTAATTCTATGTGGATGAAAATAACATTCCATCAGTGTAAAACCAGCCATTTTGTACAAATAGCAAAATAATGCTTGTGCGAATAAAAATATCAAGATAAAGCTATTATTTAAATTTCTAATAGTCAATTCAAAATAACCAGCTATTAAAAACTCTGTTCATTTAAATTTTCAACTGCTATGAAACATTTCAAAAGTGCATTTGATTGAGGTTAGACATTGTATTAGAGAAAAAACACTTTTTAAATTTGCTGATATTGTACCAGATAATTGAAGTTTTAAGAGCAGTTGTAGGTAATTCTTCTTAAATAAATGGAAAGAGTCCAACTCCCTCATAAACATTGCAAATGCAGGTTTAATTGACTTCCAAAAGTTATTTTACCCTTTGTATTAAAATATGAAATTTGTACAATATTAAATATAAAAGTAAGCTTGTTCTTTATACAAAAAAGAAGAAAAAGAATTAAAGAATGCCAGGTTGGTTTGGATGCATAGATGTTTCTACTATTAGTTTGCCAATTTTTCATATAAAGCTATGAAAATAATCTGTTAGACTGTGAGGACCATGTGGTCTCTGTCATAATACTCCAGTGTCCTGTTATAATGTGAAAACATCACAGACGATGTGTAAACAAATGGGCATAGCTGTGTTCCAATAAAACTTTATTTACAAAAATCAGTAGTAAGCTGGATTTGGCCCAGGGGCCATAGTTTGCCAATCTCTTTTCTAGACTAAAATCAGAACATGCCATTTGAGTAACAGTTTATCCTGGTCATCTCAATGTGGAATGGACATTTCTTCACCTAAGCTCAAAGATGCCCGTTAATAACAGAGAGCTATAATGATTGATTTTATTTTATTTTTTTATAAATTTCTTTATTTCTTTATTTTTGGCTGCATTGGGTCTTTGTTGCTGCACGCAGCCTTTCTCTAGTTGCAGCCAGCGAGGGCTACTCTTCATTGAGGTGCGGTGGCTTCTCTTGTTGCGGAGCATGGCCTCTAGGCACGCGGGCTCAGTAGTAGTGGCGCATGGGCTTGGTTGCTCCGCGGCATGTGGGATCTTCCCAGTCCTGGGCTTGAACCCGTGTCCCCTGCATTAGCAGGCGGATTCTTAACCACTGCACCACCTGGGAAGCCCCAATGATTGATTTTAAATGTAAAACAAAGAAGAAATTTAGTATGTTCCTTAATATGGGTAATGAGTTCTCTATTCTTTTCAACTGGTTTTTCATCTGGTATTTACCTACTTTATATTACGATATTTTATACCATATTTACCTTATTTAAATTACACTGCTCAATATTGTAATCACTGATGTTCTTCTGGAGTAATATTAAATTATAGCAGAAGACATAAATTTGGTTTTGGTTGTTTATCCTAAGAAAAGTATAATTTAATTTAGTTCATGTTGCTTTTCCTTCCAAGAAAATTAAAGTTAAAAATGTATCAATTATTTACAGGAGAGAATTTATTTAGGGTGACTAAGGGGACTATAATAAGAATTTTTAATTTATATTTTAACAGATTTAAAGTATGATCTAAAGATGTGAGAAGACCCATGATTTTACTAAATGAGCATAAATATTTTTAAAGCCATGCAGGCAATACTATAGAGCATATAATTTATATATGTCCAGAAACAGACCTTGAGAACAGAATTTGAGCTTATATGGGAAGTGAAGGAAACACCTACAGGGGTGTGGGAGAGCCAGCCAATAAAGTACCCCCCAGGGAGCCAGCTACCTCTGTGAGCAAACAGAGCTTACCCCCACTGGGATACTATCAAAGTCAACAATAATTGATTGAGGGCTTCTCTGGAGAATGTTAATTCCCCAGCACCTCTGGAGAATGTATGCACAGCAAGTCAGGCTCCTGATAAAACCCTCAGGCAGAGATGCAGTTGCTGGCAACAAGGAATCAGGACACGGTATGCCGAACTGGAGTGTATGAGGGCGTTTAGGTGGGGCGTTGGCAACGTCTACTATAGTGTATCTAACTCATGAGCCTATACCAGCTTTTGATGCTTAGAAACTTTTCAATGCTATTTTTCCTGCTCTTTTGGACAGAGTCAAGAGCAAGTTGGCTTAATGGAATCTTAATTTTCTTATTTTTTTTAAAGTTCATGTAAATTTAATTATTGAAAAAGCTGATCACATAGCAGCAAAGAGATGTATTTTCCATTTGACTTGAAGTTGCTTCACCACTTGCAGCTCACCTCCAAACCTTCATTATATCTTTGCTTAGTTGGGAATAGACTTTCTCGTTGGGAAGGGCGCCCCAGGTCAACTAGGAAGCTATGCGTTTAGGGCAGCAACGTGCTGAGGGGTCCTTCAGAGCAGTTCTGCAGAGAGCACGTCTTGTAAGGCTCTAAGAGCTGGCAGAGGTGATCTTCACCAGTACAGTCTCCAAGCTGGGTTCTGAACCTGAACCCACAGGCCCTGCTCCCTTAAGCTCATCAGTGTTTGTTTTTGTGAGTTATTTGGTAGAGCACAATTTGCTTTGGGTGTTGTTGCATCCAATTTATTTCTTTAAGATATTTAACCTACAAGTACACCAGAGGGAAACGTAAATTAAAAGCTAACCAATTTCAACCATTAACTTACATGGATGGTGAAAGAGAACTTCTTCTTTGCTTCTGTAGACAACTTAGCACCCCTGTTTTCCTATCGAAGGTGGAGCCCCATTATGTTTAACTTAGATAGGCTAGGTATAGATAGATGGGGGTAAATATTCCTCTGAAATAAAGCAAAAGGAGATTTGGGAGTTGCGTTCTATTCATGCCTCTAGAAGGTGAGAAAGGAGGAGAGAGAGAGAAGAGAAAAATAAAGAGAGAGAAGGAAGGGTCTAAAGGGTTAGGGTAACTGGAACTTAACAGAAGGCTAGAGCCTAATGAAGAATATATCCACTGAGAATCCTTACAGTGGAGACTGGCCAATGAATTTATAGGAATAGCGATATATGACATACAATTGAAAATTGTTCTAATCTGCGATGTTCTAATTCACTCTGACCCAAAATATTTTCTGTAGAAATCTGATGCAAACAAAAGATTTGGCTAGTGGAGTTTGGGACATGAAGAGAAAATAATCACAGTATTCCATAATAGAGAAGCAGCACAGCAATCGACATTTAGGAGCCAGTGTTTAACTCCGGTGTGCTTTCTCTCAGGAGTGGATAGGAGACGAATCAACTTCCTCCCAATAAGAGATTCTGCTGAAGGAGCAGCCCACTTTGGGAAGGTTTTGCAGACTCCTAAGAAAATACCACTTAATAACAGAATGTTGAGTATTCTATAAAACAGCCTAGACTCTTTTAAAAAAGTAAAAATTGTTAACGTAAAGAAGGAAATCAGAAGGAATGAAAGACTTCTCTTGATTACTGCTGCACAGCAGGGAAACAGCCTCCAAAAACGTTGCTTTGAGTCAACTAAGCAGGCAAAGGATTTTGTAAGGTTTGGGGGAATGGAGCTACTGTGACAGCAAGTGGCTGAGATGTTGAGATGTTAAGCCACGGAGCAGACTTCCAAGCTCTCTGGCTTATTTTCAAAACAAGGTATGTGGTTAACATGAGCAATAAAAAAAGATCCAAGTTGTTTCCCTGAGAAAGATATCAGTGGTTATTTCTTAGCAACTCAGCGTTAATTTAGGACCAAAAAGAATTTCCCAAAGTATCTAGGTAAAATTCTGTTCGATCAGAGGAATTCAAGATAATTCAGGAATATCCAGTCTTTCAATGGCATGAAAGACTAAATAAATCAGTAAATGTGTGTAAACTCTCCAACCTAGATTTAGAAACATAATAACGAATGCAATGTGCAAATCTTAATTGGATCCTTAAAGAAATAAAAGGAACCAACTGAAATAGGCATTTTGAGGACAAGTAGGGCAATTTAAATATGACCTCTATATTATATGATATCATTGAACTAACATCAATTTTCTTAGGTGTGATAACAGTATTATATAGTATGTAAGAAAATGTTTTATTATTAAGAGGTTGTATTGGGGGGGGCAGTAGTTGATGTATTATACTAAGAATATTCAGATTATGATTTGCTGAATGTGAAAACACAAGCAGGGAGCCCCCTCAGGATCTGAGCTCCCACTTTGGACAAGTCAAGTTGAAAACCTTGGGGTCATTTTGAACGAAGGTGCAGAGGAAGAAAAGCCACAAGATTCCCTAGTTACAGATCCTAGAAATGGTTTTGGGGTGGGGAGTGGTGTGCGATGAACCAGTGAAAGGGCGATGCTCTGACCGAGGTCATGAGTGAGCAGGAAATAGAGGGCAGTGTAGCAAGTATCTATCACTTTTAAGGTGGTTGGGGGAGAGGTCACTAACTCTAAGTGATTATTTTAAAAGGTGCCTCTGGAGGAGCAAAGTGGGAACTTGGGGCAGGTATCCTAAACTCAGGTCCTTATTTAAATGTATAGACTCTGGGTGTGAGCAGAATTGTTGGCAGGTAAAATGCCTAAGCAGCAACTCCAGAGAGTTTTTTTCTCATCACTGAGATGTGCATACAGAAATATTTAAAAGTAAATGTCATAATTTTTTTTTTTTTTTTTTTTGCGGTACGCAGGCCTCTCACTGTTGTGGCCTCTCCCGTTGCGGAGCACAGGCTCCAGACGTGCAGGCTCAGCGGCCATGGCTCACGGGCCTAGCCGCTCCACGGCATGTGGGATCTTCCTGGACTGGGGCACGAACCTGCGTCCCCTGCATTGGCAGGCGGACTCTCAACCACTGCGCCACCAGGGAAGCCCATGGCTTTATTTTCAAAAATTTTACTGGAAAATATATACCTGTATAAACATAGAAAGGTCAAGGAAATATGGCAAAATTATAACAATTGGTCATTCTAGGTAAGGGTATCATGTGTTCATAGTACTGTACTTTTTTCTTTAATGTAGGTTTGAAAAATTTCAAAATAAAAATGAGCAGGGAAAAAAATGAGTTTTGAACTGATTCTTGATGACCTCCAACATCAAAGATCAGATGAAGTCTGATCCAGCAGAAGATGAGAAATAGCTAGAGAGGTATAGTGGAAAGCAGAAGAGTGCTGTGTCATTGAAGCTAAGAGAGAAAAGTGTATCTAGAACAAGGGAGCAGTAAAAGTGTTCAAAGCTCCTAAGAGATCATATAAGATGTGGGCTAAGGAATAGTAACTGGATTAAGTAACACAGTGGTCACTGCTCATAACATACAGCTCAAAATTGAATTTATAGCTTAAAAGAAAGGAGTGAGGTATTCACCAGGAATTAATTTAAAAAATGGAAATAACACCATGATGGAATATGGAAAAGAGATAAAGATGACCCAGGATCAGGAAATCTGGTGTCTCTACAGAGGAGCACAGAATTGAAAATGCCCAGATAGGAAGAACTAAAAAGTTTTGCTGAAATGCAGACTACTAGTTACATTCAAAGAAAAAATGGACAGTTGTTCTCATCCATGGTTAAAGTTGTGCTATGAATACAAAAGAAAGACAAAAGGGCAAAGAGGGCTATTGTCAAGATTTTCTTAAAGCAGGGGTATTGGATCTCAGTTGAATAGACGGTGCTGTATGCAAAGCAGGCATCTAAAGGGTACAGGATGAAGTAGAGGTATCTATGGACTGGATGAATAGAAAGAATTAGTGATTCTCAGTTTCTTGAATTAGTGATTTTGGAGGTGGAACAGTTTTCAACGATGACAAAAAGGAAGAAGTGCAGAGTAGATATGAAATTGTACGAATGAAGGAATTTCAGAATTACGGTTTTTCTGTTACTGTGGCTAACACAGTCACTCCCAAGGGCTACCTGAGGAAGTAGTCCACTTGGGAATGAATTATGTGAGGCATTGTATTTTGTAGAAATTCAGGAACAATTCTTGAACAAATACAATTGGAAATTTGGGGAACAAAAGATATGGAAAAATATGAAATACAAAGGATACTCTTGGATTGGTTAAAAGTATCATTTATCTCATCCTTGTCTATCTAAGTTTTGAAACAAATTATTATAATTCCAATCAAAGTTTTCCTTAGGTTGATTCCTAAATATGAACAAAATGTTTTGTTTCAAGGAAAGAGATAATTTATATAAATTTCTTATCTATGAAGCGCAGGTTGGGAAAAGGCATGTATTTTCATGTTGAAAATACAGAGTATATTTCTGCATGTGAAAAATACAAAAAAAAAGCACTTTAAATGTAAAAGGAAATGTATGAATTAAATCGATCTTTGGTTTTTTAGAAATGCAATTTATGTTAATTAAATCATTTATATTTTAACTTTCAAGTATAAATAATTAGGAAAATGGGAGTGCCAAGTCAAGGTAAACTTCAGCAATATTTAAATTTATGTATTTATGGTATTTCATCTTAAATTCTTTTAACCTTGGATTTAATTACACTCTGACTACATACAATCTAACTAGCAATATCCACAATGTTCTTAAATTTAATCTTTCCATCTTACTGATTAAATCTGCTCTTTCAGCTACAGAAGCACAAAATAGTTTTATTTTTGAAGCTCTAGAGCATTGGTTGATTTAACATTGGAAAACCAATTAATGTAATCCATCATATCACCAGGCTAAAGAAGAAAAATCATATGACCATATCAATAGATGCAGAAAAAGCATTTGACAAAAATCAACATTTACTCATGACAGAAACACTTGGCAAACTACGAATAGAGGGGAACTTCCTCAACTTGATAAAGAACTTTTACAAAAACTCTGCAGCTCAAAAGAATGAGACGACAAGCCACAGACTGTGAAAAATATATTTGGAAAAGACATATCTGATAGAAGACTGTTAGCCAAAATATAACAAGATCCACACCCTGAGGGATAGAGAGGAAAGAGTCCACAATACAGGTTCCTCCTACTCCAGTGGTCTCAGAAGCCCTGCTCAGGCCAAAGCAAATAGCATCTCCCCATTCTTCCTTTTTCACAAGATGTCATCTTTTCCCTAGAGACCTTCATACTGGCTTCTTATTGTAGTTTATGTCCAAATGGAGGTCATATCACATTGGGTGATGTCTCTGTTTATAGAAGTTTTGTGTATTTAAAATAGAATGAAATAGAGACCATTTTCTATTTATAAGAATTTCTAAGAAAACCGAAGACCATGGGTTTTTGTGTGCCATTTAACCAAAATTCTAATAAATGAAATAATATTCAAAGGCTTAATAAGCTGGAAGAATTAACTGCTATAGAATGCCTAATGTTTTCAAGCCATAGAATTTGATTTCTCTTTTTAAAAATATGAGAATACTAATATACTCCTTGTAATGTTATCTTGTGAGAATTAACTGATATTATGAATGTAAATTAACTGAGACTCAGAGAAATTCAGAGAAATTAAGCAATTTGCTTACATTTTACCCTGTATAAATGACAGGTGAGGGGTCTGGTACTAATTAGTAGAACTTGTTAGATATATTTGGGATGAGTTTGGATGCCATGACTCTTAGAAACTGATCTTTTTATAGGTTCAATTGAATATGTCACTTTATTGTACTAGAATTTACTACAATCCCTTTACTACTTTCCTAACAGAACACATACGCACACGTACCAAGAAACCTTCCTTGCACTTATTTAATTTGTCCACCAGATGGCATGATTAGCCCACAGGTTGGCAAATAGTCTAGAAAAAGTTCTTGTAAAACTTTGACATCCTTTATTTGTGCAGAGTTAAATAAACATATGTTTGGCCGCATTTGTTCCCATTTATATTCATATTCCTTTTTACCGTTCTCAAATGAAGCGGTACTGAAAAACCAACAGGTACGTTGTTTGACCACATTACCATGGGTGAGGTAAGGAGAGGCCAGCTGCAGTTCAAGAGAGACACCCCACAGACAGGAACTTTTATGGTTTGGTTACTCCCAGCTGCCTGGGGAGAACAGGGCACACGGCGCGGGGCCATTCAGGGAAACAGTGGGATGGACTGCCAGGCAGAGGAAGGGAAGTGAGCTCTGGACAGGCGCCTTTACTGTAGTTTCTGGGGGGCAGGGGCTGTCCCTGGTTGTCTGGTACCCGGCCCTGGGGCAATGAGGGAGGTCCTTTGGGATGTGGACTTAATCTACATCTCAGGAAGGAGAAATGATCTCAAAACTGGGTCAAGACCACACACACACACACACACACACACACACAACTACAGCATATACGTATCCTTTAAATTTTGTGGCAAGTCTCTTTATATTTCACACAGGTGAAAGTCCTCTCTATCCTGTTGACAATTGAAGCTTTTTTCATTCATCCCTAAAATAACGTTCATGAAGGAATTCTGGCAGCCACTGCGTAGGCTCCTCTGCCTAGCAATACAGTGGGGACGGGAGGAATAAGCCTCAGAGTTTCCCTTCCTTGGGGTGGCCTTTGTTCCCATTTTGTGTAGGTATATACCTCTGTGTCTTTTCTTCTCTGTGTATAAAATTAAAAGGTTGAACTAGGTAACAAAGATTTCTTCCTTCTCTAAGTCAGGATATTTGATGCACAGAGCTTTAAAAAAGAGTCAGAAAGAATGGTGGGGAAATTATACAAGTCCTGGTTAGTGAAAATCAATTAAATGATCACGTATTATATAACAGAAAGCAAAAGTTGTGGATCCAGATAATAAAATTATTTGCAAAAGGTGAGGGGTAAAATTCAAATGGAAAGGATACATTCAGGCAAAAGGTGGCACATATATTCAAATTTGAAAATTGAAAGCCCAGAAGCACTAGCCCAAGTCTCTCTCAATACCCCCAACCCTTCTTCATCACTCCCCAAATCAGAAAAGGCCCCTACCTCCAAGCAAAAGTAAATAATCACCTGGCAAGAGGACCCTTTCTGAAGGCTCTCCACTCTAGCCATCACTGTCACGGTAAAGAAGTGATGAGAGAAGGCATTCAAATTTACACCCACCTGTGACTCAGGCCCTGCAGGATCTCTCAGTGATTATGACCAAAGAAGCCCTTTCTTCAGCAGCTCTCAGGAATACCGTTCACGGATTTGCCTGAGGCATAGCAATCAGGCAGACTGATTGGCCAATTCAATATGAGTTGTAAAGAAGGAATAGACACAATATTTTAGAGACAGGATTGTAGTGGGAGATATACAATTAATCTAAAGTGTAGATTTCTACCTTACTTCTAGGATTTTCACACATTCGCTTTTCAATTATGTCCCACAATTTGCAGTTAAATATAGAAATTTTAAAGTCATTTTAAACAGTTCATTGTGACTGCAGATTTTGGTTCTGGTTAGGATTTTTATTTTATCTTTTCTATTTTGCTGTCTTGTGATTTGAAATCACACAGAATGTATTTTCCAGGCATGGTCAAGTCTACATATACAATGCTTTCTTAATGAGTAGGGTAGATTTTCTAGACACAGACACACCATCCTACTCCAGCTGTAGTCACCCAAACGGCAAAGGAAATTGTGTGTGTGTGTGTATATATATATATATATATATATATATATATATAAAACTATAACGTTTTTGAAGGCAAAGATGTTTGTCTATTTTGTTCATTTCTTATGTTTGCTGCTGAGAATTGAGCACGGTGCTATTAGATCTTCAATACATTAATTTTGTCGAATGCATTAGAAACAATTTCATTTGTCTAAAATTTGCTGTTTTGAAGGAAGGAAAAAAAAATCAAGGTTGGGTCACAGGAAATTCTCGAGAGGAAAATGTATGCATGCAGCTTCAAATTATATACAAAAGTAGTGTTCAGAGGGTGAAAGCTATAGTCTTTGGAAGCTGCATTGTAAAAGAAGAATGATTCTCAGGCAACTCTAATAAAGAATAAAGATAACTGTGGGAATTCCATCGCGGTCCAATGTTTAGGACTTGGCACTTTCACCGCGGGGGCCTGGGTTCTATCCTGGGTCAGGGAATTAAAATCCCACAAGCTGCGCAGCGCGGCCAAAAGAAAAAAACCCAAAAAACCCAAACAAAACATAAAAACACCCTGGTTTTGTTTTAAAAAGAAATAAAGGTAACTGAACTGGTATAGAATTTGGTAAGGATAGTTTTGCTAAAAGAATTAACATAAGTTTCTTTAGAAAAGGCACTTGACCCTTTGGTTCCTTTTTGTTTCCCTAGCGCCTGGACCAGTGCAGAGCATGTGGTACATGTATAGTAACAGATAAGTGACTCCAAGGAGATTAAGGATGGATGTTTGAGAGGCAAGTAGATGGCCTTTCCTTTCTAAAGCTTATACTAAGGAGAGACAGAAAACACTATTCTGAAAACAAATAATTGGGTTCATAGTTTGGAACTCTCTTGGCAAAGTAGCAAGAGAATGAGACCAGTAATGAAAGGGAGGTAAAAGTTTGATTAATGAACATATTTTTAAAATAATAAAAAGTCCATCAAGGGTATTGATCAATTGGGGATACCTAAGAAAGACTAGGATGGATTAATTGGATTTCTAATTTATGTCATAAATTCCTTGGGTTTTAAAAATCCCCTATGACAATATTTTATACTTCATTAAGTTTATATCTTCAGTGTTTGTTTTTTCCATTTCTTCTAAATTTGGGCATTTCTGTGCTAGTGGATCTTCCCCCAACATTGTGACAGCTGTTCTCTGAGGCCAAGGCCAAATTATACATGCATCTTTAAAAAGAAAATCGTTCTGTAGTTGCAGAGTAATTACTTTTCTAACTTCCATAGTAAATTTTCTCTTAAAATACTATCTACAGTGTGTAATTGAGTAGACATCTGACGGAGCTCAACCCATTTATTTCTCCCCTCAAAAATCATTAAGTTTGAGTCACATTGAAAGCTGTACTGACATTAAAGAATGAATTCTATTGCTTTAAATTGCTTTTCTACCTACACATTATCAAGGGACAAAAAGCACCTAACAATCTTTCACATTTTGAGCTGTGTGTTTTAAATACACACATACCATTTATAATTAATAGGTAATAGTAACACAAAGAAGAGAACAACCTAGCTTATAGTTTTGGCTTCCTGGGTTACAATAAATAATTCTTGTGATCACGGATGTAATTTGGTACTCTTTTCCAACAAAAGTGCTTGTTACATTATAATTTATTTTGCCTTTTATAAAATTTTCTTAATTATGCAGAAAATGTTAGCACTCTGGTTAACTATTTTTTTTAATTTAATTTAATTTACTTTTTTATATAGCAGGTTCTTTTTTTTTAAACATCTTTATTGGAGTATAATTGCTTTACAATGGTGTGTTAGTTTCTGCTTTATAACAAAGTGAATCAGTTATACATATACATATGTCCCCATATTTCTTCCCTCTTTCATCACCCTCCCTATCCCACCCCTCTAGGTGGTCGCAAAGCACCAAGCTGATCTCCCTGTGTTATGCAGCTGCTTCCCACTAGTTATCTATTTTATGTTTGGTAGTGTATATATGTCCATGCCACTCTCTCACTTTGTCCCAGCTTACCCTTCCCCCTCCCCGTATCCTCAAGTCCATTCTCTAGTAGGTCTGCATCTTTATTCCTGTCTTGCCCCTAGGTTCTTC
>NC_041232.1:73514355-73515013 GCF_002837175.3 Physeter macrocephalus
CCATTGAGAGCGATGTTGGCTGTGGGTTTGTCATATATGGCCTTTAATATGTTGAGGTAAGTTCCCTCTGTGCCTACTTTCTGGAGGGTTTTTATCATAAAGTGGTGTTGAATTTTGTCAAAAGGTTTCTCTGCATCTATTGAGATGATCATATGGTTTTTCTCCTTCAGTTTGTTAATATGGTGTATCACGTTTATTGATTTGCATAGAGTGAAGAATCCTTGTATTCCTGGGATAAACCCTACTTGATCATAGTGTATGATCCTCTTAATGTGCTGTTGGATTCTGTTTGCTAGTATTTTGTTGAGGATTTTTGCACCTATGCTCACCAGTGATATTGGCCTGTAGTTTTCTTTCTTTGTGACATCTTTGTCTGGTTTTGGTATCAGAGTGATGGTGGCCTCGTAGAATGAGTTTGGGAGTTTTCCTCTTTCTGTATATTTTGGACAAGTTTGAGAAGGATAGGTGTTAGCTCTTCTCTAAATGTTTGATAGAAGCTGCCTGTGAAGCCATCTGGTCCTGGGCATTCGTTTGTTGGAAGATTTTTAATCACAGTTTCAATTTCAGTGCTTGTGATTGGTCTGTTCATATTTTCTATTTCTTCCTGGTTCAGTCTCAGAAGGTTGTGCATTTCTAAGAATTTGTCCATTTTTTCCAA
>NC_041232.1:73516519-73519052 GCF_002837175.3 Physeter macrocephalus
TCTGTAAAGGTTTTAATTTCTCCATCAAATCTGAGTGAGATCCTTGCTGGGTAGAGTAATCTTGGTTGTAGGTTTTTCCCCTTCATCACTTTAAATATGTCCTGCCACTCCCTTCTGGCATGCAGAGTTTCTGCTGAAAGATCAGCTGTTAACCTATGGTGATTCCCTTATGTGTTATTTGTTGTTTTTCCCCTTGATTGTAGGTCTTTTCCTTCTCTTGTGTTTCCTGCCTAGATAAGTTCCTTTTGCATTTGTTGTAAAGCTGGTTTTGTGGTGATAAATTCTCTTAGCTTTTGCTTTTCTGTAAAGGTTTTAATTTCTCCATCAAATCTGAGTGAGATCCTTGCTGGGTAGAGTAATCTTGGTTGTAGGTTTTTCCCCTTCATCACTTTAAATATGTCCTGCCACTCCCTTCTGGCATGCAGAGTTTCTGCTGAAAGATCAGCTGTTAACCTATGGTGATTCCCTTATGTGTTATTTGTTGTTTTTCCCCTTGCTGCTTTTAATATTTGTTGTTTGTATTTAATTTTTGATAGTTTGATTAATATGTGTCTTGGCATGTTTCTCCTTGGATTTATACTGTATGGGATTCTCTGTGATTCCAGGACTTGATTAACTATTGCCTTTCCCATATTAGAGAAGTTTTCAACTATAATCTCTTCAAATATTTTCTCAGTCCCTTTCTTTTTCTCTTCTTCTTCTGGGACCCCTATAATTCGAATGTTGGTGCGTTTAATGTTGTCCCAGAGGTCTCTGAGACTGTCCTCAATTCTTTTCATTCTTTTTTCTTTATTCTGCTCTGCAGTAGTTATTTCCACTATTTTATATTCCAGGTCACGTGTCCGTTCTTCTGCCTCACTTATTCTGCTATTGATTCCTTCTAGAGAATTTTTAATTTCATTTCTTGTGCTGTTCATCACTGTTTGTTTGCGCTTTAGTCCTTCTAGGTCCTTGTTAAATATTTCTTGTATTTTCTCCATTTTATTTCCAAGATTTTGGGTCATCTTTACTATCATTATTCTGAATTCTTTTTCAGGTAGACTGCCTATTTCCTCTTCATTTGTTAGGTCTGGTGGGTGTTTACCTTGCTCCTTCATCTGCAGTGTGTTCTCTGTCTTCTCATTTTGCTTAACTTACTGTGTTTGGGATCTCCTTTTTGCAGGCTGCAGGTCTGTAGTTCTTGTTGTTTTTGGTGTCTGCCCCAGTGGCTAAGGTTGGTTCAATGGGTTCTGTAGGCTTCCTGGTGGAGGGGACTAGTGCCTGTGTTCTGGTGGATGAGGCTGGATCTTGTTTTTCTGGTGGGCAGGTCCACGTCTGGTGGTGTGTTTTGGGGTGTCTGTGGCCTTATTATGATTTTAGGCAGCCTCTGTGCTAATGGATGGGGTTTTGTTCCTGTCTTGCTAGTTGTTTGGCCTAGGGTCTCCAGCACTGTAGCTTCCTGGTCCTTGAGTGGAGCTGGTTCTTGGCGTTGAGATAGAGATCTCTGGGAGATTTTCGCCATTTGATATTATGTGGAGCTGGGAGGTCTCTTGTGGACCAGTGTCCTGAACTTGGCTCTCTCACCTGAGTCGCACAGCCCTGACGCCTGGCTGGAGCACCAAAAGCCTGTCCTCCATATGGCTCAGAATAAAAGGGAGGAAAAAAAGAAAAGAAGAACAAAAGAAGAAGATAAAATAAAATAAAGTTATTAAAATAAGAAATAAAAAATAATTATTAAGAAAAAAATTTTAAAGTTAAAAAAAAAAAAGGACAGTTAGAACCCTAGGACAAATGGTAAAAGCAAAGCTATACAGACAAAATCACACACAGACGCATACACATATACACTCACTGAAAGAGAAAAAGGGAAAAAACTATATATATCTTTGCTCCCAAAGTCCACCTCCTCAATTTGGGATGATTCGTTGTCTATTCAGGTATTCCACAGATGCAGGGCACATGAAGTTGATGGTGGAGATTTAATCCGCTGCTCCTGAGGCTGCTGGGAGAGATTTCCCTTTCTCTTCTTTGTTCGCACAGCTCTCAGCGTTCAGCTTTGGAATTGGCCCCGCCTGTGCGTGTAGGTCGCCTGAGGGCATCTGTTCTTCTCTCAGACAGGACGGGGTTAAAGGAGCAGCTGATTCGGGGGCTCTGGCTCACTCAGGCCGGGGGGAGGGAGGGGCATGGAGTGCGGGGCGAGCCTGCGGCGGCAGAGGGCAGCGTGACGTTGCAACAGCCTGAGGCACGCCGTGTGTTCTCCCGGGGAAGTTGTCCCTGGATCCCGGGACCCTGGCAGTGGCGGGCTGCACAGGCTCCCGGGAGGGGCGGTGTGGAGAGTGACCTGTGCTCGCACACAAGGCTTCTTGGTGGTGGCAGCAGCGGCCTTAGCGTCTCATGCCCGTCTCTGGGGTCCGCGCTGATAGCCGCGGCTCGCGCCCGTCTCTGGAGCTCCTTTAAGCAGCGCGCTTAATCCCCTCTCCTCGTGCACCAGGAAACAAAGAGGCAAGAAAAATTCTCTTGTCTCTTCAGCAGCTCCAGACTTCTCCCGGACTCC
>NC_041232.1:73519248-73533207 GCF_002837175.3 Physeter macrocephalus
CCCTTCAGCAGGCTTTCATCACGCCGCCAACACCAGTCCCCCCCGGATCTGACCTCCGAAGCCCGAGCCTCAGCTCCCAGCCCCCGCGTGTCCCGGCAGGTGAGCAGACAAGCCTCTCGGCCTGGTGAGTGCTGGTCGTTACCGATCCTCTCTGTGGGAATCTCTCTGCTTTGTCCTCTGCAGCCCTGTGGCTGTGCTCTCTTCGGCGGCTCCGAAGCTTCCCCCTCCACCACCCTCAGTCTCCGCCCGCGAAAGGGCCTGTAGTGTGTGGAAACCTTTCCTCCTTCACGGCTCCCTCCCACTGGTGCAGGTCCCGACCCTATTCTTTGTCTCTGTTTTTTCTTTTTCTTTTGCCCTACCCAGGTACGTGGGGAGTTTCTTGCCTTTTGGGAGGTCTGAGGTCTTCTGCCAGCGTTCAGTAGGTGTTCTATAGGAGCAGTTCCACATGTAGATGTATTTCTGATGTATTTGTGGGGAGGAAGGTGATCTCCACGTCTTACTCTTCCGCCATCTTGAAACTCTCCCTCTATACAGCAGGTTCTTACTAGTTATCCATTTTATACATATTAGTGTATATATGTCAATCTCTGGTTGACCTTTAATTAGCATATTCCAAGAAGGGAATATAATCCAACCAGGGATATAAGCGTATTGATTTTCTGCTTTCTATGCCACAGCATCAAGTATAACATGGATGCTGTTTGTATTAATATATATTCCTAGCAATAGCTTTGAAATCTGTCACTCTTATTGATTCCTATTTTAAAATAACCAACGCCCATTGATTTAGGTAGAAAAATTATTGCGATGGATTTAGCACTTGCTTGCTATGACTTATAGTCAATATCTGACCTATTGAACAGACATTCATACTATTGCACTTTAGGCATACCCACCAAAGTACAAAGTATGCAAAAAGATACAGTGGATGCATAAATTAGAAGTGGCTTGCAGACCACCTGTCCTTGTGGGTTATTTTCTGGTGGATTTCCAGAGGGGGTTGGAGGGAAATTGCGCACCGTGATGTGGGTGTCTTGTAGACTATGTATAGCAGAAGCTGTGGTATCTGAAATATTATCATGGAAATGTCTGGAATTTATAAGAAAATTCCCAAGATACTAAGAGCATTGGAAATAAAGGAATTTCTGGATTCCCATGGACAACCATAGAGCTAATGACAATAATGGTAGGATATAGCTAAATTTGAAAATTCAGCAGACATGAATCTAAAAACTTATGGTGTGATATAATCTATTTCCTATTTCTCAACAAATATTAGATTTTATCAATTATTCTGAAATTACCCCATGTTCAGATGAATTCAGATCCAGAAAGCAGAGATACCATACCTTAAGAACTTTCAGAAACTAATCACTTAGAGTTATCCCTGTTCTAGGATATATTTATTTAATACTGACCTGACTTCAGACTTTTAGATTTAGACTTTTGTCTTGTATCTCACTATTGCAATGTATTCTATGGCCTTGTAACTAACTAATATTCTTGGCTTGTCCCTATTTTCTGTTGTGAACCCTGCCTATTTTACACAGCTTCTCCTTGTTACGGCCTGTCTGATGCCCACATGAACCTGATTTTACAACTTCCCATGATTTTGCACAGGGAAGAGGAGAAAACATACTTTCCATCTTCAAGTAAAGCACCTAAAGGTGATTCCAAAGCAATGAGCAAATTTCAAATACCATACCTTCATTTCCAGAGCTCCTATGATTTTTCTAGTTTCTTGAGAGAAGTGTAATTGGGGAGAAAAATTAATCTTTAGCATGTCACCTTGTCTCCTAAGATTCATGTCACTCATCTGTATAAAGGTGATCTTGATTTAAATTCTCTAAGTTATACAAATCTATAAAATCTCTATTTAACTATATTAGTAGTTCAATCAAATTTCATTGTGAAGTGGGTTTTCAGGCCTATGGTTATAGGCGGTTTGGTATCTGTGAAGCACTTAGGTAACTGGTTGATAAATATTTGAGTTTGACTTGAATCTTAATGCATCATATTCTCAAATATTTAAGAATATTGAATTTGGTTGTTCTTGGATGAATTTCACTCTGTACATCCCAAAAGTAATCTATCCCTGGTTTTACCCTTTTAAAAATGATTCTTTCTTTTAAAAAAAAGTCACAAAAATGTGGGGGGATTAATCAAACACCAGTCTTTGGAGTTAAGCAGCCTTGCTTTAATACCTGATTCCACCACTTAGTGACTCTGAACTTCAGCAAGCCGCTCAATTTTTCTAAGGATATTTCCCCAGTATCATCAGGGGGTGCACATTAAAACCACAATTAGATACCACTTTGCACCTGTTAGGATAGCTATTATTTAATAAACAAAATAATGACATGTTGGAGAGGATGTGGAGAGAAGGGAATCCCGGTACACTAATGATGGAAATGTCAGTTGGTACATCCATTATGAAAAACAGTGTGAAGTTTCCTCAGAAAGTTAAAAGTCTAACTACCACATGATCCAGCAATCCCGCTTCTGGGTATTTATGCAAAGGACTGAAATCAGCATCTCCAAGAGACACCTGCACTCCCATGTTCATTGCATCATTATTCACAATAGCCAAGATAGGCATACAACCTAAATATACATCGGCAGATTAATGAATAAAGAAAATATGGTATACACATTCAATAGAATATTATTCAGTCTTAAACAAAAAATCCTTCCATTTGCTATACATGGATGAACCTGGAGGATATTATGCTAAACAAAATAAGCCAGACATAGAAAGACAAATACCTTATTATCTCAAACTCATAGAAACAGGGAATAGAATGGTGATTTCCAGGGGCTGGGGGTAGGGGGCAGTATGAAGATGATGGTCAAGGGAACAAAGTTTCAGTTATGCAAGATATATTCTGACATCGACTATACAGCTTAGTGTCGATATTGTACTTAAAATTTGTTAAGAGGGTAGATTTTATGTTGAGTATTCTTACCACAAAAATAATTAAAAAGTTATAAATCAAGCTTACAAACCCTTAAGTAAAATATATTTGTTGATTGAATATTTATTGATTCAAGTCATTTCTTGCAGTCTGCATGACTTTTAAAATATTTTAATATTTGTTAATAAAAACAAAATAAAAAATAACTGAATGCCAGAAAAGGGAAATTTCCACTGTGCATAGTAGCTTTTTTTTTTTTTTTTTTTTTTGCGGTACGCGGGCCTCTCACTGCTGTGGCCTCTCCCGTTGCGGAGCACAGGCTCCGGACGCGCAGGCTCAGCGGCCATGGCTCGCGGGCCCAGCCACGCCGCGGCATATGGGATCTTCCCGGACCGGGGAGCGAACCCATGTCCCCTGCATCGGCAGGCGGACTCTCAACCACTGCGCCACCAGGGAAGCCCCATAGTAGCTTTTTTGACAATTTCATGTACCCAGATGTCACTGAAGACCAACAGCTATTATAAGACATTGTGAAATATTAGACAAAAACATTGCCCACCTTTTTGGCCGGCATCTATGTCCCTTGGAGCTCTTTGGTTGTGAGTTTTGAAGTCCTTATTAACATTTCCCTGTAAGTGCCAGAGTGAGAGATTAAGTAAGATGTATAGAAGAGCAAAGTGGTTTTTAATCCAATTGGCCCCAAGAGATTATATTTAAACCTACTTAGAAACAATGAATTTTTTAGCCTCTTTAGAAAAAATACTCCATGGTTTGCTTAGTCATTTATTAAGGCAATTTTGTTTGTGATATATAGCAGACTTTAGGTTGCATAAACACACACTTATACACATATGCATACATGCACACACATATTTCTACTGTATGATCAGATTATGTAAGTTGTTAATTAGACGGATAGAGAAAATATCCAAGGCCCAGGTTTTATCCAAGGATAGATGTATCGTTATTATTGGGCTGCTGACTTCTGCACTCTCTCAGTTGTCCATCTCTCTAGACACAGAGAGTCCCCAATTCCATCACGCTAGTTCTCTGCTGAACTCAATATGTGATAATCTGTGTAGACTCATCTTCTCCCATCTAGGTCTCAATGATATTTGATAATGGTGTTACTGTTTTGGGGGAGAGAAAGCCATTTCACAGCACCGTGTGGAAGGGAGCAGTGCATTAACACTTTTGGAGGCCGATCACTTGGCAGCATTTTTCTCTTGGGCTATAAGGCAAGTATCCTGAGTACCAGTGTGCTTATTATGGGTTTGCCGATTGCATGACATTCCTAGACACAACGTTTCATAGAAGATATAAAGTCAGATGTCTTTCTGTGCTTTAGCGGCTCTATCTTTTCTCAGGGCCATTCACATGATGAGAAGTTATTTAAAAGTCACATTTTTAAAAGGAAAAAAATCCAAATGCATTGTAAATAGCATTTATTTTCCTGCAGGAGAATAATCACTCAGAAATGGTAATTATCTAAAACACTGAAAAATTCAGCCATCATTGAACAGGTTTCAATCTTTTGATATTAAATAGAGGGACAGTATCTAAGTGGTATTAGAAAGAATGAAAAATTTCAGAGTTGGCGTAACAGTTTTTGTTGTATCAATATTTCAAATTGTCCAAAAGATTACAAAAATCAAAATAACAAATTATGACAAATTAAGCTTTAAATTTGTGAAAAGAATTATTCCATAGCCACAATAATGAGGATTAAAATGAAGGTAATTTTACATATTAATTTTACACAACATTCTTTGTTCTCTGGGTTTTATACATCATCGAAATCAGAATAAAAAGTCAAGAACATTTCTGGTCATTGCCAAGAGCTGCAATGAGTTAGGATTTCCAGTTCTCTTGCTGCTTTTATTTTAAGCAAGTAAAAAGAATCTGTGCTATTTCTTAAATTCTAAAAGTTGCTCTCAACCACATCTGCTCTACAGTGTTTACAACAGAAAGTCTAGTTTCTTTATCAAATATGCAAATGGTTATTTTCATTTAATGTGGTGTTTCTAATTCAGTTAAGAGTCTCCCACAAGGGTGAACTGTTTTACGAATCAATTCTGATGCTTGCGCATTTCTTATTATTTTTGGTCTCACCATGTCCTTTGAAGCCTGAAGTACAGTCATCCTACAGCAAATGTATGTTGCACATACTGTTTGGGTCACAGTAGTCTTACTGTTTTTTTGTATCACAAAAAATGCTTGGAGATTCTGATGATATCTATGTGGATCTATGGATCATTCCCCTTGATAACAAACAATAAATGACAAGAGTATTATATGTAATTTCAGAGGATCTGTGTCCTTCTAACTGAATTCATGGACTGCAATTAAGGAACCTCAGTTTATTTTTTCCCCGTGGGTAGTGAATGGGACTTTAGAATATGCAAACAGGAAAAGACAAGTGGGCTGTGAACTTTGAAGCATGATGATGGCCTCACCTGCCTGCAACTCAGTCTCCTCTTTGGCAAAATGAGGTGATTGAATGAGATAATCTTGGACTCCATTCCACCTCTGACATTCTATCATTATGTGTAACAATTAGAATGATGGTGATAATAATTTCTCTAGAACAGCCGTCTTCAAACTGTGCTCTTCAAGCCATAGGGATATTAGAAGGTGCTTAAGAGGTGTCACGAGGTCGTTAATCAATGAACTGGATTTAAGAATGCTCAGATCCTAAGCAGAAGAGTTTCTCTTGAATTTGTTTAACAAATTATGCGTTTGTGGATGAGTTCACTTAAAGAATACAGAGAGAGAATATATACGTATGTATGTATGTGTGTGTCTACATATGCTGTCCAATATGGTAGCCATTAGCCACATGAGGTTATTGAGCTCTTGAGATGTGGCCAGTGAGACTGAAGAACTGGATTTTTTAAATTTTACTTAATTTTAATTTAAACAGCCACCTATGGCTAGTTTCTAAAATGTCAAACAGGACAACTATAGAATTTTTTGAGCTAAATAAACTGGTCTCAGTTTCTTATTATTAGCAATCCTTTTTCTTTTAAGTTTTAGGCCCCAATTTACTATGCATTTATGCTTATATTATTTATTTATTAAGATATAATTGACATGTAAATTAGTTTCTGGTGTACAACATAATGATGAGATATTTGTATATATTGCAAAATGATCACCACAATATAAAATACTAACTAAGTCATGGGGATATAACGCACAGCATGATAAGCATGATTAATAATACTGTGCTGCACATTTGAAAGTTGCTAAGAGAGTAGATCTTAAAAGTTCTCATCAATATTAGCAGTCTTTAAAGTCGGCTGATGACTAATTAAGAGTTATTTTAGATGCAATTCAAGCATCAAATGAGTAATTGTACTGGGTGACTGAATTCTGTTTCATAGTTAAAATCCTGAAATTCTTTTGCTCAGATTATGAAATGGGCACAGAATTTAAATCAGACAAATCTGGTTTGAATTCCAGCTTTCCAGTTTAGTAGCTGAGTGTCATGTCTACAGGTGAGTCACTAACATCTGTAACCCTCAGCTTCTTTGGTCAAACAAGGCCAGTAATTCCAATCTCATAGGACTGCTGTGAGGATTAAAGACAATACTATGTATGAAGGCCCTAATGCAGTGCCTGGCTCATGAAATTGATTTTCTACAAATGTTATGTCACCTGTCTATGTAGTTATATAACATGTAACTGAGTCATGTTTAATTCACCTTTTCACCTCTTTAGTATTGAGGATGGAAAAAAAAATGATAAAAACCTGCTAAATTAGTTTTACTTCTCCAACTGTGACTTTTAATTTGATCACGAACTATCCAGGTATATCCTAAGATTGGGGGAACCAGGAGATAGAGAATAAAGATTTACAGTTACAGCTTAATATAAAGATTTGAATCTTGCAAATACATCCACTGCCACTAGCAATAATGCTACTGTCAACTCCAGAACGTGCTTGTCATTGAGTCTTTGAAGACCTGTGCATGTGCTGATGTGGATACAAAAGTCCCTTCTCCATTTGGGTTCCTCTCCAGCAGGAATATATCAACTTTAGTGGAGGCAAACTGATTTTCAGGAAGAGTTCAGGTAAACGGCATTGTGGTAGCCACTGCCCAGAATCAACCGTAGGAGGATAGTCTTTTTAAATCAGAAAGATATTTCTTGAGCAAAATTCTGAGTAAGGAACACTGAAAGGAGACTCTGTTTTCTGTTACCTAATAAATTTAGTGCTCTAAGTATGCCGATACCCAACATGAGAATTGAACACAAATTTCCGGCTTATGTATATTTTCCACTTATTCTTGACACTAAATTCCAGTCCACAGATTTACACCCTAAATGTGCTTAAAAGAAAACAGTTCAGAAATTTTAGTCTAAGTGATATATTCCTGTGTTCCCTGAAAAACCCGAATTTCCTTGTAGTTGAAAATCAGAAGTAGAAAATATAATTTTGTTTTATAGTATCTAGTTATATACTGCTTTCCTTGGAAAGGGCTGTTAGTTCTGTATTTCTTTGGATAACTCCAAAACCTACGTGCTAACTCCTCGCATGGGACTCTCTTTGAAACCATTTGGCATAAAACAGATTTGTTTAATGAATCTCATAGACTCACAAGACATTTGACTAGGTCAACAAAAAAATAATATTTTTATGCTGGAGGAACGGTGCTTTTCAGCACTGGGTCTAGACTTATTTTACCAGTAAAGATGTATTAGTAGTTAGTGGCTATTTACAGAATCAGACCTTCATTGACATTTGCGAGGGTGTGTCTAAGCAGACAGTTCCAATTGACTTCAAAATGCAATGTGGCCCCATGGTGAATTGCTGAATGATAAACCTCACCTCCTCCACCAAGGTGACTTTTATGTAAACATCCTGGACTTCTTCTGAGGAGGCCTGACCTGCAGGGAACCTGCCTGTCTAATTCCGACGCTTTGCAAAATTACATGATGCAAAGCCCCTTGCTTATTCTAAAAACAGTGAGTATAACTGGTCTTGAAAATCAATGTTTCCACTCATCAGGATGACAAAATAACTTGTTAAGAAGCGTGCTTAATTTACATATCCAAGAGTCCACAAAAGCTTCAGCTACCATTTATTTGATTATATCCTTTTAGGAGAAAAAAAATACAGTTCATTGGCCGGCTGCCACTCTCTAAAATATAGGAGGTAATTAGAACCATACTGTTATCATGTTTTCATAGCAAAATACAATCTGCTTTCAGAGAGAATATGCCATTATCTTATCTGGAGCTCCTTTACTCAAAATTATTAAGATATTTATGCTTATGGGTGAAATTAATAAAATATGAATAAATTGAAAATGGACTTCATATATAATATCTTGTGAATAACTCAAAAAAATATTTGGAAATTAAAACTATTATGTATACATATGTATATATGTAAAAATCCTTTACTTTTTTGTGTAATAAAGGACAAAAATAATGTGCAACAATAAAATGTTTTTTTAACATAATTAATGCCAGTGACAAATCCTTAACTATTTTTCAAGTGATATGAAACAACAGTGATTTAAAGAATTTTACTTATATTGGAATTGTACCATTATTACAATATTTTGATGGCCAAGAGCAAAAACCTACCAAACTTATGAGAAAGTATGAAAAAGGAAGGAATGAACTTTTGTGTCTATTACTTCTGTATTTCTACATTCATCTTTGGATGTGGGTTACTATTTTCCTTTTTCATTTTAAAACAAAGTTCCTATGGCATTTGTTTATTCCCCTAAGAAACAAAGTAATATTATTCCCCTAAGAAACAAAGTAATATTAATCTGTTTAGTTTTCAATCATCATGTTCAGTTCACTCAAATCTTTTGTGGATAGTAATTCTTCTTCAGTCATCTGATTCCCAAAACCAAAAATGTTGCATGCCTTTAAAAATTTTCCCAATATTAAATATATTTGTCAAGGAACTGGAATATTTGAAATCATTGACACCAGTGCGTTCTTTCCCGGTTGATAGATCTACCTGGGAAGAAGTTCATTACAAGAAATTAGCTTTAGTTGCATGATCTTGGAATCAAGGATGATAATTTTTTGGCATCTGGATAAAATAGCATCATAATATGGTGCTATTTATAATGGAAACTATGAATGAATTTAATTACATTTAAGATCAATAAATACTTGTTGAATAGATGCTGTGAGCTGGCCTCCTGTGTTCCAGACACTATTCTAAGGGCTGAAAAAAACCAGTGATGAATAAGACCTAAATGGTCACTTCCCTTACAAAGCCTACATTTTAACAAGGAAAAGAGAAGACCAAAAATTTATAAATAATTTACTGTAGGGGGAGTACAGTACTTGAAAATATCTAGTAGAAGGAGCTGGGCTTTTCCAGAGGCCCTTTAAATTTTCTCTGAGGATATTAAATATAAGCCAAAGCCTGAAGGATTGTAGGAGTTTAAGAAAGATACTTATTTTACTTTTGCTCTTTCTTGGTTTAGTTGGTTTTTTAAAATGTTTTATAGTAAATGTTGCATTATTTCATGTTTAGTTTAAATTACTATTTAGCCTACTCAATAACACTAATAGCTTAATAATACTTTTGGATTATTTGAATTCACTAATTAAACATGATAAAAATGAATTTAATATCTGAAGTTTGGAGAATGCATAAATCTTTCTAAATAGAATGTGTATAGCACAATGTTCTCACATCTTACAAGTACCTGAAGAAAAAGGAAAGGGAACCAAATGATTTAAGAAGTAATTATTCAACAGTAAGCCTTTCCTAGGAATTATAGCATCAGGATAAAATAGCAAAATGACAAATGTTATTATTTTTATAAATATACATATCATACATTTATATATAAATTATGTGGATTATAACTTATATATTATAAATGTATAATATAATAAGCACAAATATTATTTCTAGTTTACAGGAACTTTTCATAGATCATATAGATGGGAATTGGAATAAACAAGCTCAAGGAAATGAGGACCAATTTTCCATTTCCAATTAAGAAGTCAATGATATCATATATGTGGAATTTTCACTACATGCATGGTTCTATATTTTATAAGAAATTAAAAATAAGTTACAAATCCATTTTTCTATATATTCTACTTATGATTACCCTTATATTACAATTAGGTTAATTCATTTTATCAACAATTAGATTGTGCCTACTTTGTGGTTGGCCTTGATATACAAAGAATCTAAACCCTAATACAGTCCACAAATACCTCAAAAGAGTCAGACACATACTGATTATACACATAGTTCAGGAATGAGCAAAAACACTGGCTTTTGTAATCTCATTTGATCATAAAAGAAAACAAGGTAAACAAGAGAGATATTTTTAATCACATTAATTTTTAAAGGGAAGCTGAAATGACTTCCCGACTACCATGCATTTTGTAAATTATAGACGTGGCTTATGCGGCCACAGATTAGAGGGACTCACAAAGCTAAATAAAAACCACTTGAATTAGGCCCAAAAATCAAAATAAAATCTAGAATTTGTAGTTAAAGTTTTTATCTAGATAATGGCCCCTCATGTAGCTTCTCCCAATTCCCCACTATAAAAACAATTAAAAAAAGAAAAAGAAATGGAAAAGAGATGAACATTAAGTGGCAATTAGCTATTGCCAACATCTGGGGCTGGAGGAGAAATTCATTGATTATAAGATGTATGGATTCCAATTAACAATTATAACCAGAAGTTATCATTCGTTCATTATTAAATGTTTATTGTGAGCCATTTTGTTCTCTCTTGAAAGAGAGGTAGTGATATGACTTCGTTTTTCTCCCTCTACTGTTCTGGATCTGGTTTGAAAAAAAAAATACCAACATCTATGCTGAGCAGAGAAATGGGCCTCTAGTCTTTCTTTCTGAAAAGGTCAATATGAATAGTCATTTTCAACTTTGCAGAGACTGCCACAGAAGGGCAAAGAGTATGAATGAGTGTTGATTGCATCGTAGGGGGAGTGGACACTAATCTCGACACGGAGGTTGTAACACCAGGAATAAAGTGAGTGGAAGCAGAAAAAATAATGGGTTGGTTTGGTTTGTTTTTGTTCTCTACTATTTCATATCACCTTAAAAACAAGCACTAACACAAGCACTTAATAATAATATGAGATAATATTTCTGTCCAGCAATGTTTAACATGTTATATGCTCACTCATCTCATTCAGGTCACATATGTGGGTATGCCCTATGGTCCAGCCCTGCCATTACAAATAAAAATTAGATCAGGTTCAGAAGCATCTCTCTTTCTGTTATAAAATGCTTGCATAATTCTAGTAAAACCCAAGTGGGTATGAGCAGGGACAAGGGGAATTTATACACCCTGAATGTATCACATCTTAACAGATTGCTTCTTACTCTAGAGGTAAACATATAAAAACACTCTTGAATTCTGCTTCTGCTTAAGATGCAGAAAGCTTCAAGAGAGTATCATTTTCAAACTAACAATGAAAGAAAAAAGCCAGGTAATCTACAAAATCATTAGTTTTTATTGAGCTCACCAGAGAGTTAAAGTCAAAAGTCAAGTAAACTACATTCCCATGAGAGACAATCCTTTTCAGTGAGAGCTGGGGCACAGGAACTCTTATCTTAGAGAATAGAAGATGTGAATGCCATACAAACAAGTAAGAACAAGATTGGCTAGAATTGTAACACATTATGAAAGAACAAATGTGGGCTAGCATCAGATTAGAATAGCTAAAATCCCCTGACCCAAGGGGAGTTTATGCTCGCTTACAATCTTTTTTGAGTAGCTCTCCAACAGGTGCTCACGAGAAAGGCAAGGGGTATGGTGGGAGACAAGAGGGGCCCCATTTGGTGGTACAGGTATCGGAGGTGATTGAGTACTGCTGGGGCACAGATGCAAAATCCTGCCAGATTTCCGTGATCATTCACTGCTATGAAGCATAAACTTTAAAACCCTAGGATATCAGTAGCAATCACTCAACTCCCAGGGCTGATTAAAAATTCATTAACTCTGAAAAAGAAATAGAAGCAAAAACCCCTCTGTCTTTGGATGAGGGTAGAAAGACCTCTCACTCAGGATACTGGCAAAGATCAACTGCTTTGAGAAAAACCTTCTGCACCTGGGAGGGGGGCAGGACACCATGGTGGGTTCAGGATTCTGCATCCATTTCAAGCAAAAATTTATAAATAATTTACTATGGGGGAGGACAGTACCTGAAAATCTCCAGTAGAAGGAGCTGGGCTTTTCCTGCTAACCCTGGAGGAGGAGCAGGAACCTAAGACAAATCAGATACACGTCTGAGCACGCTGACAAGGCTTCATCCCCAAGGGTCAGATAAACAGAGGCTGCCTAAGGTAGAGGCTGACTGGCAACAAAAAGAGATCTGAGTGAGAGCGCTCCCACTGGGGAAGGAGAACCTCTGCAGCAGGGGCTCAGGGACTACTGAAAGCTGAGGGTGTTGCCAGAAAAATGAGAAAACCTCCCTACACCAAGTCCTGCTCGAAGTACAGGAAGAGCAGAATTGGAAGAACAACAGAACTGAACAGAACAATATCAACAGTGAAACCCAAACCCACATCAACTCCAGGTGTTTTTGGAACTGGATCTCTGTATATAATGCATTTCTGGCTGCTTTTAATATGTTATTTGTTTTTGGTTTTCAAGAGTTTGACTATACAGTTGTCTCTGGGTATCTGCGGGGGGATTAGTTCCAGGACCCCTGGTGGATACCAAAATCCGTAGATGCTCAAGTGCCTAATCTCAAATTGTGTAGCAGAGACAGCTCTCTGTATCGTGGATTCCACATCCATGGATTCAACCAACCGCAGATTGAATCCCGATGGCTGACTATGTCCAGGTGTTTTGTTTTTTCTTTGTTTTTGTTTTATTTTGAATTCTGATTAAAATTTGCTGAGATTTTTGGATCTGTGGATCAATGTTTTCTCTATTTCAGAAAGCCCTCAACCATTTTCTTTTTCAAACATATATTGTTTTCTGTGCACCTTATTTTCTCCCTTTATCTTCTGGGAATCCAGCGATAAGAATGTTAGACTGAAAGTACTGACAACAGATATCAGATGCTTTTTTCTGTGTTTTCAAACACTTTGTATCACTTTGCATTTTAGTTTGGATGGGCCCATCTTCAAGTACACTGATTCTAAACAGTCTCCTATGTAATCTACCAGATAAATTCTCATATGTGATATTTTTAAATTTTTAGCAATTCTACATGGTTCTTTTCTAGAGTTGTCACACTTCTGGAATTACCATCTCTTCATGAATGTTATCTACTTCTTCCAATAGATCCTTTGGCATTTTTTTCATAGTTGTTTAAAATCACTGTCATAATTTCAACAACTGAGCCATCTCCAGGTCTGTTTCTACAGAGTATTCCTTGTCTATATGTCATATTTTCTATTTTTGTTCATGTATATTTTGTAATTTGTGATTACATGCTAGCATTTTCATATAAAAATGTAGACAATAAATCAAATGATACTTATTTTCTGCACATCCATCTGATCTATAGTTTACTTGGGTCTGGGCTTTGTTGCTTATTGAATTTGAGTCAGTTCACCACTGATTTCAAATATTTTGAGAGTTGGATGGAGATGTTCCTATCTGCAGGGCATGAGGCTAAGAACTGGTGGCACAGCAGTCTTGCCTATGCCTCACAGCTGAGCCACCTGAGAGATCTCTTCCTACTTCACAGCCTGGCTGCTAGGTTTCTGGGTCACTGGAGTGTCCCCTTTGCTCCCATCCTGCTCCTTGACTTCTGTGCCTACAAGAGATCGCCGCAGTCCTGCTGTCTCTTCCTTCAGAAGGCAGCCTCCCTGCGCTCTGCAGTAGCTCCGAATGTCTCCTCATTTCTCTCAGGTCTACTTCTGTGCCTCCAGCCTTTGGTTTCTGAAATACTGGGTGGTAGCTGGGATTTCTCACGGTTCTCTCACCCTGCCTCCAGACTTTGGTGATTAAAAACCTGATTCCTGGGGCTTCCCTGATGGCGCAGTGGTTGAGAGTCCGCCTGCCAATGCAGGGGACACGGGTTCGTGCCCCGGTCCGGGAAGATCCCACATACC
>NC_041232.1:73533217-73643396 GCF_002837175.3 Physeter macrocephalus
GGAGCGGCTGGGCCCGTGAGCCACGGCCGCTGAGCCTGCGCGTCCGGAGCCTGTGCTCCGCAACGGGAGAGGCCACAACAGTGAGAGGGCCGCGTACCGCAAACAAACAAACAAACACCTGATTCCTTTAGGTGACCCCCTTGGTCTACATGTTCAAGTCTCAGCTTTTGGCAGTTGATGGGGGGCTTGGGTGGATGTTTTCTAAACATCCCTTCCTCACTCTTTTCATAGCAAAAAACCCAGAGCATCTTTGATAGATGCCTACCCGATCGCCTGCCCTCCCACCACTTCCTATAGGGGATTGCTCTGCAATGGGGAGGGGGACACAGGTGCCCTAGGGAGACTCTTTCTGAGCTCTCCTTCTGTGTCCCAGCTGCTGACACACTACTCCCAAGTAGTTGGTGAAGCTGTGTGGGAAAATGTTGGTGTGTGAGTGCAGACGTGCTCTGTGGTGGGCATCCTTGCCATTCCAATATGACTTAGCCCACGTGTTAATGTTAAAAGTTCATCCGTTTTTACGTTATCATAATCTGTGATGGATTCCTCTTCTGTCTGCTCTTTTGCCAGCGATAAGCTCAGCTGTGGGTTTTCTATCTCCTGTAAAGGATTTGCCACTTTTTGGAATTAGGTCCTTTAGGATTCTTTGAGGCCTCAGCAAACTATTGCTTCTGTCTCTTGTGCTTGCTGTTTTACTTTGAATGGCTTCTTGTCACTAGATCTTTTTCATCTCTAAGGATTTACTAGAAAGTACCAACTTTCACTACCACATGCAATTACTACTCTTCACATGCCATATTCCATTACCTTACTTAAAAGCTGTTTTTCTTCACAGTCTTCTCACTCTGTGAAATCATGTTATTTATATATTTGCCTACTGGTTCATTACCTAAGTTTCTCCCCCAGAATATAATCTACATGAGGGAAGGCACTTAGACTATTACAGTTTCAACATACAAATTTTGGGAGGGACACATTTTACTCCATAACAAGTACCTTTTATTTCACTGCCCATTAGGGTCTTTCTTTAGAAGTGCTGCTTCAAGCGTTCTGCCATTTTCTTATTGGATGCTCTGCTTTTCTTTTATTGATAGCTCTTTATAAATTCTCCATATCTGTGTTTTGTAAAATATATGTATTACAGATGTCTTTGTCTTATCTGCGGCTTGCCTTTCACTCCTAAATGCTGTCTTTTGATAAACAGACGCTTTATTTTTAAGTAGTCAAATTTATTAATGTTTTTCTTTGTGTTTGTTTTCTATTTAAGAAATATTTGCCAGGCTTCCCTGGTGGCACAGTGGTTAAGAATCCGCCTGCCAATGTAGGGGACACGGGTTCGAGCCCTGGTCTGGGAAGATCCCACCTGCTGTGGAGCAACTAAGCCCGTGCGCCACAATTACTGAAGCCTGCGTGCCTAGAGCCCATGCTCTGCAACAAGAGAAGCCACCGCGATGAGAAGCCCACGCACTACAACGAAGAGCAGGCCTCCGCTCGCCACAGCTAGAGAAAGCAACAAAGACCCAATGCAGCCAAAAATAAATAAATAAAATAAATAAATTTATTTTTAAATAAAGAAATATTTGCCTATCATGTGAATGACAATTTTCTCCTGTTTTATTCTAAAGGCTTTATTGCTTTATCTTTCTCATTTAATCTGCAACCCACATAAAATTGATTTATATATACAAGGTGAGGGAGATGTCAAGAATCCTACAACATATACTGAAAATAGTAGCATTTCCTTATTTCTCTGCCATGTCATATTTGTCAAAGATCAGATGACCATATATGTTGGGGTCTGCTAACCAGGGAAGCTTATCTGATTTTTATTTTCCAGAGATTTTTCTGGAGGTTGGTCACACAGATATGGCTGACTGCCCATGGGATTGACCTTAGTTCCAGCCCCTTCAGAAGTTGAGGTGAAACCATGGGGCTCAAAGTTCCTGCCATAAATCACATTGTTAGCATAGACAGTCTGGTGTGGCCTACAGTCCCCAGGTAAAAACAAAAATACTTCTCTCACTTAGGACATCCCAAGAATTTACAGGTTACCTCCCAGGAGCTTGGGGCAAAGGGCCAAACTTTGCTTTGGGCATGGTTAATCCTTTAATGCACAGTTCTGTATAGGCTTTCATTCAATTGGGTAATACCAATTGTGCATCACATAGACATACATGCTTATTTCTCCATTGTTTTTTTTTTTTTGCATGCTGATTCAGTGATCTATAATAAACAATAATACAGAAATATGGCAAGGTGACACAATAGCTTCCTGATTTTTGGAACAATTTACCACTTCATTCCCTCATTCTTTTTATTTTTCTTCAATGGTTTCAAGCTTTCAACTAATCAAATGCAATTTTAATAGAATGTAATTTTAATACAATTTTAATTTTAATAAAATGTAATTTTATTAGTTGAAAGCTTGAAATCACTTCAGAAAAATACATTAGTAATCAACATTTAAGGGAAATTTGCAGAAAAAATACTAACAAATGATACTTAGAATTCATTCGGACACAGGTTTTTATTTGAAGAGTCAAGCAAAGAAATCTATTATTTTTACCACTTTTCCAACTTGCATTAGAACTATTATTTATGGCAATTAGAAGATAATGCATTTTAAATATACAAATATTTGTATTTGTATTAAATATTAAATATAAATATTTACAAATATTTAAATATATAAATACAAATCAGAGAAAAGATAATAAAATCTTTTATATTGGTGTCATTATCACTTATATTCCCTAATTTAGTCATAGCCAATGACATTAGTAGTTATTTTGGAACTAGGTATCTAATGTATTAGTCATGAAGCACATTTTCTCAACTGTGAGCATTTTCGTGTTATTTGCATTGTATTTTGTACACTTTATACTCTGTGAAAAGAAATTTGAAATTTGAAATGAGAAATAACCAGATAACCAGATAAAAGCCTGTATCAAAGATAAGGAGATACTGTTAGGATATTTGACAAAACATTTCCAGTTTGGTTTTCTTCCAAATTTACTAACGTACTCTATGAGCGTAAATGTATAATGTCTCATTTGGATATACTGTCACACAATTCATGAACGATTTTCAGCATATAGTTTCACTACGTAAGAATTGTCAAGTTATTCTTTGCCTTCTAAGAGCAAGAGTTTCTTCAATGAATGAAATGCTTAATAGATACTGCTTCCTACCCTGGATGAAAAACCTAATCTAAAATACAACAGTTATAAACAGCTGAAAAGGTTAGGGAACCAGGAGGAAAGTCAATAAAGGACAAGAACACATTTAGACAGCTCTTGATTTTGGAAGGGAAAATTGTCCTAATGGATCCAGAACTGGAAATAGAGAGGAAGGATTATCCTTAGAATGCTTTTCTGGACTAGAGGCTGAAGCCAATTTGCAAGGTAATTTGACCTGCGTTCTGAGCTGATGCAACCTACTTTTATGATTTAATTTGTAAATACTCTACACTGAGTACATTCTCATAAAAACAGCTTTCACCCTCTCAAATGGCATCAGTATAAACTCAGAACTAGCAGGTATTTAAAAGTATTAGCAATGAAGCACAAATTCCCTTTGGATGAATAATCTGATGAAATGGTATTTTGGAAACTAAATTCTATCATCTAAATATGACAAAATTTAAAAATTCTCTTATTTTTAAACAACTAAAATGGACATATCATCAGTGCAAGATTGGTTGGGTAAAAGTATTACATATTGGGTTTAAGGGACTGTCTCCATGGCACAAAGTCCGTGGTACAAAATCTGGTACTCATGGTTATCACACAGATTCTGTTTAAAAGAAGTACCAAGACATTTTCCTTACCAGAATATGGATATCCTAACTACTCCTTGAATAAAAGAAACCATAATCTAGCATTTGTAAGAGTTTTTGCTATTTCACAATTCTCATTGAAATGACACTTATTGTTATTGATTTTGATTTGCATTAGTTATGTTCCTGTATGCAGAGGGTGATGTTTTTGGTGACATAAAAAGGAATCAAATAAGTCTGAGTCTTCTGGTAGGTAGCAGTCTGAGATCAGTGATTCTAACATTAACAGATGTGGAAAAGATTACCTGAACATGAGTAAACATAAAATACCACTAAAACCTCATTAATTTGGTCATAACCTTCAGAACTTATCAATATTTGAATAGAATGCATTAATGTTTACTTTTGATAAATACATTTTTTTCTTCACACAACTAAGGGTTAAAAACTAAATTCTGAAGGAAATGCAACATAATATTTTAGACACATTAATTTACATAAGTGATACACTTAGGAATAGTTAATCCACAAGATTTTTTAAATAAGAAATTGTAAATCTTTTTTTTTTTTTGGTCTGAAAATGCTCAGATTTTTTCAACATTAAGATAACTTCCCCCAATCTTATGATATCTTCTTTTTTTCTATTTATTTATTTATTTATACAGAAGGTTCTTATTAGTTATCTATTTTATACATATTAGTGTATATATGTCAATCCCAATCTCTCAAGATATCCTCTGGAATGTATCTTATTTCAATCTTTTTTTTTTTTATAACGTGGGAAAACTTTTGAAATTTGTAGTTCTGCTGTTTGTTCTGCTATTGGAAAACCAATACAACCCTATACAAGGACTTATGTACAGGATTTTATCTGGGGATTTATCTAAATGAGAAGAATTGAAGGAGCCAGGAGAGTGAGATTATCAGAATTATCAGATTATGTGATTTTAAAAAGTATGTTCAAATTCAGACTAATTTCAGACAAGTTAGGAAAAGAAATTCATTTGTTTAATTTGTAGTACTTTCTTTTCCAAATCATTTTTTTATACTATCAGATATTGGAACATAAACTGCTAATAAATATTCTCTAAAATAACAGATTAAGCACAACCTTACTTGCAAAGGCCATACAATTAAGGTACTCATTTTCATCCCAACACTGTAATAATGTACATAAAATAATTTATGTATTACTTGGGTAAAATATTTTCCAAACCTGCATTTATTTAGGAAATTCTACTTTTTCGAATAACCTCGTCAAATGATCTAAACATCTGAAAGAGAGGAGTCTAATTTTACGTACATTTAACCTGTAGTTTCGCAACCAACATTTACATTAAAATGTTATTTCAAAAAGAATCCATTATTTAAGTTCACGTATTTGTGTATTTCATGGGAGGATTAAATAAAAAAAATCTATGGCAATACCTACTTCAGAGAGCATGACATATTTAGATCTGGGGAATGAGCTTCCAAATGTAGTACAAACATCCATGAATTTTTCTCAAAAAACTTATTGAAAATATTCACCTTTCTTGTAGAATCAAACAAGATCTAAGAAAAATCAGAACCCTAAATATACAGAAGAAGTTGCAGTTGTATCTAGGAGAAATTATTAATCATCCTTAGACAGTTTTTGACAAACACGCAAAGTAGAATTTTTAAAATTTTCATTGGACTCTTGTCCACATGATCAACTTATACTCAAAACATAATTCTAAAGTCATCCATAGAGTTGTCAGGATAATGTGTGTATATTTTGAAATTATAGAACGTAGGTTATAAAATGAATGTATATGCATGTCCCTCAGGATGCAATCAAAGGTCAATTTTCCTATAAATTTTTTGTGATTTTAGGAAGCAGTGAAAATTTGATATTTTAAGACAGCTCCTACAGATACACTGAAATAGATCACTGTAGCCAAAAAGAGAGTTTGAAAGTGGCATTTTTACTTACAGGCTACAAACATGTAGTTTCTTAATTCTCATGGAAGTACTTTGTTGTTTTATACAGAAGGGATACACTTTCACTGGCAAAATCAGCAACAAAAGGTGTTAGAAGACATGGCTCCCGACTTTAAAGAGTTTTTCTGTTACAATATATGTACCTTCCAATGTGCCTCATCCATTATAGATCCAATTCCTCATCAGTAAACAGTATCTAAATCAAAAAACTCTTGTGAAGATTAAATTAGAACATGTTTGTAAGACATCATTTTACTTAATAAAATGAGGCTGCTATGATTTGCAATGATTTTAAAAATCTCTACAAAAGAAACACTGACAGGTACTGTCCGATAGCATATAATGTCAGCCAAATATTTAAGTTCAATTTTCTAGTAGCCACATAAAAAAGTAAAAAAGAACATGGAGAAATTAATTTTAGCAATATATTTTCTTTAACTCAATATATCCAAAGTATTATCATTTCAACTTGGGCTCAACGTTTAAATTATTAATTTGATATTTACATCCTAGTGTTTGTTTAAACTAAGTTTTGAAATCTCGTGTGTATTTTATGTTTACTTAACATTTTAATTCACATTGTGAATTGAATGTGAGTTCATGTTCTTGATAGCCATATGTGACTAGTAGCTAATAATGGATAGTGCAAACGTAGACATTGAGAAGCATTAGTATTATTTTGTCCTATAGCAAGAGCAATGTACCAATTCAGTCCTTAACACATCCACTTCTGTCCTTCCTGGTATTCCCATATTTCTTCTCTTTTCTTTTTCCAGTCCTAGCCATTGAGTTCATCAGTCACTCCACAATATTTATTGAGCATCTACTATATGCCAGACAGTGTTCTAGTTACTGAGGAAACAAACAGAAATAATACTAACAAGTTCTCTCCCACCACCATGCTTATATTCTGCTGGTACATCTCTAGTTCTTTATCAGTGTTGGTCAGAGAAGCACAGTCCCTATTAATTTATAGAGTAAGCCATTCATTATAAAGATGAGACTTTACATGATGGTGGGAACTAGTTGTTTCTGTAGTGTTGTCCTGAAGTCAGCAGAGCTGGCAGCCAGGAAGGAAAGATGGTTACAAACTGGGGTAACACAGGGAAAAACTGAAACCCACCGAGAAAGACTGGAATCATGAAGTCTACTAGGACCCCACATCTTTCAATCCTGATATCGTGGGTGCTGGATAAACTAGCACCTTGCACCACAGAGCAGCATATGCACCTGACCCAGGACTCCTTGAATCTAACAGAAGAAATCAGGTGGCAGCTGGAAGAACTTGGGGTCCGGCTGTTGCCCCACACCCACGAGGGGAACCATCGCATCAGCAATGATATGAGGAATGGCAGAAGCCCCTGCCCCACGCCAACCTTTGGAGTACACACATCAGAGCTCTCTTTCTTCTGCCTTCCAGCTATTGCACAAATGCCCGTGGCCAACCTGAACCCAGAGTCATAAGAGAAAGGGGATACTATGAAAAAGCGTTTTAATGTAACTAATGTGACACAGTACAAATCCACCATAATGTCTACTTCAGGTGGATTCCTAACATCTTCCTTATAAACATTGACATTTGATTTTCCTCTGTTTCATCCTACAGTTTTAAAACACTTTCAAATTTTAAATGTTGAAGAAAATGTAAGAAAACTAAGCACTTTGAGAAAACAAGGTTTATGTGTACTCATCTGCCTATTTTCTGTAATAATATGCCCAAGAGTTCTGCACAGAGTAAGAGGACTTCATTTAACCTGAGCCATAGAAAAGGAGGTGTTCCACATAAGAAACCAATCCAGATATATTGAGGTTACCCCATTAAACTCATAAAAACTAATCTTAAAAAAAAAAAAATTAAAAAAAAAACCAAAACTAATCTTTGTTTAATGAGAGTGTCATTATTTTAGTGGTCAGTTCTGTGCTATAGTCACTGATGCCCCAAGAGATCGTATAGTCATTTTCCCTTACCGATCAATAATGATAAAGTATTTCTGAAGCAAAGTCAAAGTGGGTGAAATTATTCAATTAAAAATTATTTCTATACAGCCACTTAGAAATTCATTGGAAAGAATAACAGCAAATAAGTAATACCTAAGCTGGCCAAAGAAGTAGTTTTGATGTGTTAGGAAATGGCACGTTTGCTCATCTCTGCTTTTCCACATTACATGAACAAATAAAACAAGAATGAACATCTGAAAACAACTGTGCTCATCTTATTAAATTTATAAAATTATCATACATCACAGATTTCTTTCTTAATATGCATTTTAATGATCTCAGTTCTACTTTCGTTACTTTCTTTTCATTCCATCAGTGGTGAATAGTCATCTACAATATGTGCTGCAGTCGATACGTCTGCTTCTATGAATTCTCCCTTAGTTACCTTTGGTGTAAATCTCCCGTAGGCAGGGAAATTTAATTACTATAATTTGGAGGAAAATTAACTAGGCTTATTAATATACCCCTGATGACAATGCAAAGGACGTTTTGGTTTTGTTTTGTTTTTTTTTTTCGGTACGCGGGCCTCTCACTGCTGTGGCCTCTCCCGTTGCGGAGCACAGGCTCCAGACGCGCAGGCCCAGCGGCCATGGCTCACGGGCCCAGCCGCTCCGCGGCATGTGGGATCTTCCCGGACCGGGGCACGAACCCGCGTCCCCCGCATCGGCAGGCGGACTCTCAACCACTGCGCCACCAGGGAAGCCCAAAGGACTTTTTTTTTATGACGGACTTTGTTACATCTATCTGTGTTGTTCAGATATGTATTTTACTTAATTTGTTTTCTCTTTTTGTGTTCTGCAGATTTCACCCTACCAGATAAATTATCTCTGGAATAATAATAAGTTAGGAATTAGTTTATTTATATATGTGGAATTTATGTGTCATAGCACAGGCTCCGGACGCGCAGGCCCAGCGGCCATGGCTCACGGGCCCAGCCGCTCCGCGGCATGTGGGATCCTCCCAGACCAGGGCGCGAACCCGGGTCCCCCGCATCGGCAGGCGGACGCGCAACCACTGCGCCACCAGGGAAGCCCAGGACTTTTTTTTTATGACGGACTTTGTTACATCTATCGGTGTTGTTCAGATATGTATTTTACTTGTTTTCTCTTTCTGTGTTCTGCAGATTTTACCCTACCAGATAAATTACCTCTGGAATAATAATAAGTTAGGAATTAGTTTATTTATATATGTGGAATTTATGTGTCATTACATAAAATGTCACTAGTAATTTTACTGTCTTGGTTTCTGTCATTATCTATAACAACTCCAAAATCTGTTTATCACTAATCATTAAAAGAAGCTATTTGGAACAAATTTCAATGACAGCATTGACAAAACACTATGAGAAATAACTTCCAATTCAGTGTTTGATTTCTTACATCTTCTTATTTCATTCTTCCTGAAGTGAATAACATTTTTTCCCCATTCACAATCTAATACATGATGGAATGTTAATAAGAGTTATTTCCTAAGATTACAACGTTTTAATTTAAATCATCCATTTGAAGGTGATAAATATTTTTGCTATTTCTAACTACTGATGATGCTGTTCTAGGGAATTAATTCAGTGTCAATAATATCTTCTGAATCCTGATAAAGTGGGCACTAATTTCACCTTCTCAATTCCACTTGTTTAATCATTTTCACCTTTGATTTACCTAAAATCATGTTTTTATAACCCTGATTACAACTATTTATAAGATGTTTTAATTATAAAAGAACTAGCTATTGAGCATTTGTTATTCTTTTGTCACCACACATAAAATATCTTAAGTCATAACAATTAAGCAAATTGTGTTATTATCCCCTTATTATCTAAAAACTTTAAATAACTTTCTATAATACAGCTATATGAGTCAGAGCTAGAAATTGAATCTAGTTCAATCTGAATCTATGCCCTGTGCTCTTTCCTTTATGGCATACTGCCTTTCTTTTTGTGGTGAAAAAAAGAAGCTTGTCTAAGAGAACATAATCTATATATTTTTATACAGATGCATGCATGCACCAAATAACATGTAAATGGAAATGCTTATTAAGCAAAAGGGACATAATAATTGTTTGACCAAGGGCTTTGTGAAGTTAGCATATGTAATCTGTTTTGTATTTTGTAAATAATTATATACCCAGGACTTAAAAATAATTTAAATGTCTTTAAATAAATGCAAGTCTCAAAGTTATTTAGCAGTAAAAGGCAGAATAAACTGGTGGAAAAGAACACAGACTCATTATATTTGTGACTATATTTCCTAGGTAAAAATAAAGGGGAAAATCAGAGGCTTACAAACTTTATGACACATAGACCATTGGAATAAGATATAGTTTTATAACAAAGATAGTTTACTAGATATCAAATAACAATTCCGAAGTGTCAAAAAGTTTTATTTTAATCTATGGGACACACTTATAAGATGAATTTCATACATGTAGTATCTTTTCATAGCACAGGTATATTGTGCGAATTTGGGTATGTACAATTTCTTCCCAGTTCTCCAATATTTTACCATTTAATTGATGATACCACTTACAATTGAGAGTCATATATTTTGGTCATATCTCCAAACAAATAAATTCACAAGTATTAATGTTTTAAATTCTTCCTTACCTTCACTCCCCAAATCTTTCATTTTCCTTTTTATTAATTCTTCTGTTCATATCAGAATAATTTAAATTGTTGCTAACTCTGCTCAGTGTATCAGAATAAAGATAAAAATATTATAGAAGTTCTTGGAATTTTTCAAATCCTTTTACTCATGGTTAGGTAAAACATTGAATAATACATGCAATCGAAATTTCTATACAATAAAAATTTATTACACAGCTACTAGTTGCTAAGAACGGTGGAATTTATGGCCCCTTGGATAGCATTTATACCACTACTCAAGGCACCAGGTGATGGTATATTATGGGGTTCAGGAGAGCAATGTATAACTTTTGATAGACTAGGTAACCAGTCAGAATTGAGGGAGAAAGATGGCTAAGGCGAGACACTTCCAAGAGGGATTTGGGGCAGCTGAGTGGGTGGCCGTGAAAAAGTAGCTGAGCTGGTGGCCGTCCAGCAATGGTCAATGGCAGCTAAGCAGGACAGTGTCTAAGAGGGGTCAGAGATTTGTCAAATACGGGCAGGTGAGTAAATTAGTAAACATGCCGAGGACAGCGAGAGCCAGGTTTCTGAAGTTGAAAAACATGTAATAAACTTTGATGTATGGATTTGAATTAAAAGGATCTGTAAACTAATGATCATCTATCAATCAATGTAAAATATATTTGTGTGTGTTCGTGTGTGTGTATGTGTATATGTGTGTGTGCACGTGTGTGTATTTCTTCTTGGCTTTGTTTGTTGAGAAAATTTGAGAATAGCAACACCCTAGTAAAAATGAGCACACCTAACACCAAGAGCATCTCCGTTTCTAAATTCCATTCATTCTCCAAAGAAAAGAAACAAGCCTCCTTTAGAGAAATGACTAAGTCTAGGGGCAGATAGGCAAAGTACAAGATGAGCCTAAAACATGATGTTGTGGCAGAAACTAGGGAAATGCTCAAAAGCTGATGGAATACTGACAAAAAATAAGGAACTCAGCTTGAATGGACCCCCACTTGCCAAAATCTGACATAATTTGAGCATCAAACTAAATAATAATGATGATAAACTTTATCACAATAAAAGTTTAGCAATATTCAGTAATCTATGAAATTATATTGATATAAACAGATAATGGAGTGAGTGAATAAGAGAAAGCTCTTTCTTATAACTGAATACTAATGAATATAGAAAGAATGAGATAATTATTTAAAAAATCACCATTTGGTATCCATCATAATTATACAATTTTAAGGCAACATTCTCCAACGAACTGCTAGGTGAAATTTGACCAGCTAATAGGTGAAATTAGGATACGGGGTGAGATATTTACATAGTACCAAAGTATCTCCATATACTTTTTTTTTTTTTTTTTTTTGTGGTATGCGGGCCTCCCTCGGCATGTGGGATCCTCCCAGACCGGGGCGCGAACCCGGTTCCCCTGCATCGGCAGGCGGACGCGCAACCACTGCGCCACCAGGGAAGCCCCTCCATATACTTTTTAATTACATAGGTAAAAAGAGAAATTTTACAGTGAAGAATCAGACAGATACCACCTTATTTAACTACTTACAGTTAACATCAGTAGTAAAGGAACACAATGAAATCCTAAAGCTCCAAAGGGGCATAAGAAGAATATAGAATCTGGGATATTCCTGCCAAAAGTACAAAGCCTGAATCTAATCATGAGGAAACATCAGACAAACCCAAAGTGAGGGTCATTCGACCTTCAAAATAATAAGATCACAGAGATCCAGACATGACTAAGGGACTGTTCCAGAGGTGAGTAAATAAGTAAATATATTGAGGATAGTGAGAGCCAAATTCTCAAGTAGAGAAGGTATTTATCAATATGAAAATGAGAAAAGCTAGAATGAACCTTGAGTTTTTTATTGGAATTGGTGGTGTCAGTGTGAAGTCATGTTTTTGAATAGAAGGTTAAATGGATAAATAGTAAAATAGAAAGATGACAGGGAGATAATCAGACACATACATACATACACACACACACACATATTGAAAGAGTCAAAAGAGACATGACAACTAAGTGCAATGCTTGATCCTGGATTGGATCATTCTGCAAAAATAGACATAATTGGACAATTGGCAAAGTTTGAATGGGGTATATAGATGAAGGGAATTTGGATTTTCTGAAAACTTATGGTTCTTTCAAAATAAAATTTTTTTTTAATTTTGAGAAATTTTGTACAGGATAAAACAACCAATACGTTGAATACTGTAATTTGAAATAGACCAATATATCCAAATTAGTGTGTTTTAAAATACAGTTTTCCATTTTACTGAGTAATTACATGTTCTAATTATACAACTAATTCCTGTAAGCATACTTATATAATTAAATGATATAATTACAGAGAATAATTGCATAATTACAGTAACTACTAATTACAAAACATTCAATGCACAAGTAAAACAACCAAATTAATCTCTTTAATAAACTATCTCCATAAAAGCCAGTTTGGATTTTAAATAAAAATTTTATTTACAGCATATTTTAAAACTACTATAAATTTGGGCTTCCCTGGTGGTGCAGTGGTTGAGAGTCCGCCTGCCGATGGAGGGGATGCGGGTTCGTGCTCCGGTCCTGGAAGATCCCACATGCCGCGGAGCGGCTGGGCCCGTGAGCCACGGCCGCTGAGCCTGCGCGTCCGGAGCCTGTGCTCCGCAAAGGGAGAGGCCACAGAAGTGAGAGGCCCGCGTACCGCAAAAAAAAAAAAAAAAAAAAAAACTACTATACATTTTAAACATATTCAGTTTTTATCTTTATTCAACATTTAAAAAGTACAGATCTATTCAAGAAAAATGTTGTACATTTATTTAATGTTTAAAATGATTTGATTTCCTAAAATTTACTGAACTGTCCCGTCCATTATTTTCTAACACTTATTTCTAAATATTTGAGTGGAAACATGGAAAATGTTTTTTGAGAGTAAACAATTTTGTTGATTTTTTTTCTTGTTCGTTCTTAACAAAGAATTCTTCATGTAATCAGAGATTCATAAATATTTTTTACTAATATCAGGGCAAATAGGAAATCCATACTATGTATGCAAAAGTGGGTCCAATCTCACATTAGATAATTAATTATATAAATCACCAACATGAATGCTCTCAGAAGACTCCTGGACATGCCTTCCTTTACTAATATTTCATTTGGATGAACATCTGAATGCATGTGTGACCATCCAGGAATGTGGCTCTTATTTTACTTCTGTTAACACGTTACCTTGTTTAGTTTGTCAATGCCTCCCTTTGCATAGCCCTTCCTTACAAGTGTTTTGCAGAGTTAACTTTAGGCCATCAAGTACTAAGTATATCCACAAAAATCCCGACTTCCTTTTGATTATTTTGTTATGCGAGTTTGTGCCTTTCTCCCACCCTGATTACAGACATGATTTTTTTCCTCTAGTATTTGTTTGTCTTATTTTTAGGAAAATAAGTACTTGCGTCCGATATTTCACTTTGATGTGAATGTACGACATTTGGTCATGGATATCTGCATTATACATTCTTTTATTTTTGATTCCTGAAAGCTTTTGATGGGCGGAGCAACCAGCAACTTTTATCTGTGAGAGAAATGGTTTGATAAAAAAAACAGAATAACTGGTATTTCTGACGTCAGAGTACATAGGTAATTGCCCTTTTTCAATATTTGCATTTTGATGCTAAAAGAATCCTGTCACCTACATGTCTCTACGGTACTGAGAGCGGTTTAGCCCCATGAATGAGAGAATAGTAGATCTAGTTTCAGTTTCTGAAAGAATATTTTTTCCACATAACTCTGTGATATTGGGGTTATTTAAATTTTCTCCTAAATGCCATAATTAAAATTATAGTTCAAGTTATATTATTTGTCTGAGAAGTTGAATTTTTTAGATGAAATTTACACAACATAAAGTTAACCACTTTAAAGTGAACAATTCAGTGGCATCTCTATTTCCAAAACATTTTCATCACCCCAAAAGAAAACCCAGTACCCATCATGGCTGCTGAGAAATATTTCCAGTCCACTTAGTTTCTACTGTCCTACTGGCATTTATTCCTCAAGTTGGAATAACTTGGGATCAGTTTCCTTGGGACTTAAGAAGTATGTCTTTGCCTTCTGTTACTAAATTTTTCCACAGGCTGTAGACCGCTGAACCCTACCTTATCTTAACTGGCCTAGAGTTACATCCTCAACCTTAGCCCTCAGGGTTACAATTCCCTGCCCCATGTTTGTCCTGTTGACTAAATTCGCTCTCCACACAAATAAGGACCTCTACTGGGTTTCCAGAATTATAAACATATTATTGTTAGGAGAGATCATAGAGAAGACAAGACTGCTGCTTGACCTGTGGGCAGGATCCTGGCAATCAGAGGTGCCTCACCCCCTTCTCTGTGCTTGGAATATGCACCCCCTTGCTTTCCCCACGCTAGAAGCTGCCCAAGGACACATCCTTGAGATACTAATATGTTGAGACCATCTGGACGATTTATGTGACTGACCCCAATTAAGGATTATATAAACTTTTAAGATTCTAGCAGATGGGTGTGGAGATCTACTCATCTTGAGGCCACCCAAGACAAACCCTGTATGTAAGTTCCTGCGCTCATTAAACCTGCTGCCTACCTGTCTGGAGTGGTCTACCTCTTTCTTCAGTCTCTCCCTGCCCTCCAAGTGGCTTGGCAGGGGGCGGGGGGGTGGTTATTGGCTGGCTTCAGATTACAAACAGGAAGCCCCTGAGGAGGTTGCAAGCCAACAATCATATGACCTTCAGCTATTCCATTGGCTAGTATACACAGAGCAAGGTTAAAACAAACAAACAAAACAAAACAAAACAGAACAGTGGTGTTAGGGTGAGAATGAAGGCCTTGTCTTTTTCCTGATTTTAATGGGAGTATATCTAGCCTTCTTATTAAGCATGATGTGGGCTTTTGGTTTAATATTGTTTGTCATGTTAAGAAACCGCCCACTTATTTCTAACATGCTTAAGAGAGTAAACAGTTAGGAAACAGAAAGGTTAGAAATGGGAGATGACCCAGACTTTAAGAGGTCAACATGGATGAAGTCCACTTAGAGCCTCCAAATATATCTTCTGTGCTGTAAACCATAGAAATTCCTCCAGGGCTCTAGGAAACTATTGTATGATGTTGTTATATCTTACTTCTGTTGTGTTTTACGTCATGTGTAAAGCCAGTTACCTGAAAACTGATCTAAGAAGTTAGACGATTTTTCCTAAATTGTGATCCTCAAGTAACTTGTTTGAATTCAAAATGCAGACTTGGATCATTGCAGATCCCTGACCTCACCTCAAATCTACTAAATCACAATATCCATGCATGGCCACAAGGAATCCTCCTCTAAAAATAAAAATAAATCCCACATTACTCTTAAGTACAAGACAGGTTGAAAGCATTTATTTAGATGGGGTGATTTTATAATAGAAATCGTGTCTAATAAAGCCCATCTATGTGTGTTTGCCAAAATTATTCAATGAAAAAAATGGAAGATTCCAGAATCCTCTTGCCCATACAAAGACCATCACTTTTTCCATCATGACCTTTAGATTAAAAAAAAAACAAACAAACCATGCAAGGTGAAAATGATATAATAGAAATATTAAGAGTGTGCCCTTAACCCTACTAACCTACTAAGAATATTAAGTAACCAGAGGGCTGGGATCATGTAGCAGTTGTCTGGGTTTCTAGTATATCACATGCACTTGACCCTTGAACAGCACAGGGGTTAGGGCTGCCGACCCTCCTTGCAGTAGAAAATTTGCTTGTAAATAATAATTGGTCCTCCTTGTCATCCGTTCCTCTGTATCTGCAGTTTCTCGTTACCCTTGGATTCAACCAACCTCGGATTGTGTAGTTCCATAGTATTTACTATTGAAAAAAATCTGTATATAAGTGGGCCCTTGAAGTTCAAACCCTCTTGTTCAAGAATCAACTATATATTGTTGAATGGATACATAATCTATTGTATTAATACTATTGTACTCATTTTTATAAGCTCCAAAGAAAATATTCTAGTTGACATTTTTATTCCATGCCATAGAATTGTTTGGTATTTAGAAATGATAAAACCTGCCAAACTGCATCTTGACAATAAATTTTAGAACAAAATAAGCAATCATGTCAATGAGGCTTTTAATAACTGCTCATGATATAACAAAGCATTTTAAATTATCATGAAGTAAGCACTTCATTTACATTTAACTAGGCATGGACTGTATACTAATTAAACCATCACAGTGAGGGATACATCATCATGTGTTGAAAATACACAGATAGTTCTTAATTGGAATTCTTATACAGGCTTTAAAAAGGGGAATGAAGATTGCATTTCAATTTTAAATTGTTTTGTCAAGATGTTTGTTCTAATAGTTTTAAGAGACAACACTTTCAATCAGGGTTGGACAAACCACCACCACATCCTGTCCACAAGCTGGTTTTGTAAATAAAGTTTTATTGGAACACATCCACACCCATCTCTTTACTCATTGTCTGTCGCTGCTTTTACTCTCTGAGGCCAGAGTTGCGTAGCTGCAACAGAGACTGTATGAACTGGAAAGCCTAAAGTAATTACAACCTGGACATTTATAGAAAAAGTTTGCTGACTCCTCCTTTAGATGAATTCAAACTCAATTCTGGATATATTGTATGTTCTTTTTTTTTTTAACATCTTTATTGGAGTATAATTGCTTTACAATGGTGTGTTAGTTGTATGTTGTTGAATAATTTATTAAGCTTCTATTGGTCTCATTTTTCTAATGAACAAAATGGGAATTAAATGACCTAATGTTTATAAATTTCCTGGTGCATATAAGGCATTCAAATTATTCTTAAGGGAGTTATTTGCTTATATCAATACATTCTCTACAGCTTTTTTTTTCCTGCTTATTTGGCACTATTCAGATTTGCCTTGTAGATTACTAAATATTATGTAACTATGCCACTTATTCCATGAGTACATTAAAAAAAAACTATTTATAACAGGTGCTGAGTTAGAGCCTGAGGATACAGCTATGAACAAAAAAAAAAATGTGTTCCCTGTCTTAATGGGACTTATAGCCTACAGAAGATAAGGACAATTTGCATAAGCAACTACATGACAGCCTGTTAACTGCAGTATAAGTATTCTAGGGCTTCTATAACAAAGTACCGCAGACTGGTTGGCTTAAACAATAAAAATTTAGGGGATCCCCTGGCGGTCCAGTGATTAGAACTCAGTGCTTTCATTGCCATGGTCCAGGTTCAATCCCTGGTTGGGGAACTAAGATCCCACAAGCCATGCAGTGTGGCCAAAAAAAATAATAAAACAATAAAAATTTATTTTCTCACAGTTCTGGAGGCTAGAAGTTCGAGATCAAGGTGTCAGCAGGGTTGATTCCTTCTGAGGGCTCCGAAGGAAGGGTCTGGTTCAAGCCTCTCTTCCTGGCTTAAAGATGGCCATCTCCTCTCTGTGCTTCCATTTGTCTTTCCTCTGTACATGTCTATATCCAAATCTCCTCTCTTTATAAGGACATCAGTCATATTGGACTAGGTCCTACCCTGATTACTTCATTTGAACTTATGTAAGAAAGACCCTGAATGCAGAGCTCTAAAGACCCTATCTTCAAATTTGGTAATATTCTGAGGTACAAGGGGTTAGAACTTCAACATATGAATTTTTGATGGATCATGTTTTTAGGTTTTCTATATTCTTACTGATTTTATGGCTATTTATTCTGTCAATTTCTGAGAGATGGGTGTTGAAATCTTCAATTATTATTGTATATTAATCTATTTCTCTTTTGAGTTCTATCAGTTTTTGCTTCACAGTCATTTGCAAATAGGACTGAAAGCCAAGTACCACTATTCCAGAGTTCTTTAGTGAATGTAGCCTACCTACATTTATGAAGTATTCTCAAAAACAATATCAATAAAAGCCACTATTCAGATATCATTCATGTCCTTGATAGGTACTGACAGATTCCTCAGATGCTAGGTGAAACTCCAAATTCTGTTTTCCGATTGGCATATGGTATAAACATTTTTTAATGAATCTTCAATGAATATGGACATATATTTGGCTGTGAATCTAATACATTCAGTCTTTGTGTTGTCCTGCTCCCTCTTGATTTTTGTTCATTTGTATTCCTGAACTGCATATCAAGAGAACGATATTTTAAAGTGAGTATTTTTTTCTGTTTTATTTCTTTTATGGTTAATTTAGTTACCCTATATTTAATAGGGAATAATTACATCATTTGTCCCCTAAAGATCCCAGCTAAGTTTAATATCCTGCCATTTGACTCGAAAGATACAGGTCTCAGTATCACATGAAGAACATGTGAAATGACATGTGAATGACGTGAAAGACCCTCTCTTATGCTTCCAAAGCCTCAGTTGTTACTTAATGACCTTTATAAAAATAGGATATATATGGCAAAATATCAAATTACCCAATTTCTTTGGATTATGTTTACTTTCCTAACGTCGTTTAGTAACTTAAATAGTTATTGCCACTCCTTTTCCCCTAAAATGAGTCTTTATCAATTTTTATAATATTAAAAGAAATTAAGCATTGGGGAATATTTTACAGTGTTAGACAATGAAAGAGTCAAACAATATATTTGTACCTTTGTTTAGGGACATGACAATACAGTGTCACTCATGTTCATTTAAACATTCTAAGTGCACATAAACATTAACACCCATGGCATCTTAAAATATTTTGGCTTTATCATGTCACAGATTATTTTATTTGATCTCAGATCATAAAATATATGAAAATTATAGCTCTAAATTTAAGTTAATTTGACACAAAAATGATTTTATAAATGTTTTGTGAATTTCCTTATTCCATTACTCATTTTTAAAGGGTATAATTGAATAGAATAGCAGATGGTGAAAAAACATTATGTAGCTATCATGTTGCATAATTCTACTGAATTTAAGTTCATTAAAACACATGCCATTTTAACAGTAGTGTCAGTATACTGAATTCTACACATCTAAATTATGCTGTTTTATAGAAACAACATATCATTTTTCAATTAGAATGTCAAAGATTGCAATCTATAAATGTAAACAGTTTTCCCCACTCTGTTGCAAAGTAGAAACATGACAAATGGAAATATGTATCATAATCCGTTGAAAACACTGATATTCCCCATATTTTAATCCAGTGGAGCTAGTGATTTATAACAGTGAGTAGAGATGGGTGAAAGTACACATATGAGAGAAAATATTCATGTGAAACTGGGAATTGCTTTTCTCGTGGAACTGAATGGCAAATTTTTTTTTTTTTAAGATTTTGTGTTTTTAAACTTTGTGTTTTTAACCTTATTTGGCTTTTTAAAAGATAGATGGTATAATTATTTGCTATTAACATGTCATATAATTCAGTCTTTAATAAAAGAAACAAATTTAACAATAGCTTAACATAGCCTTTTAACATAGCTAAAAGGCTATGGAGCCTTTTACTTACTTTTGAAAAATCGGATATACAGTACTTTGTTATGTCTTCCGGTGGTATTCACTTAATATCTTCATGTCACATTGGAAAAAAATGCATAAATTGAAAACGAACTTACTAAACTGGTAACCATATCTTTAAACTGATGGCCATGCCTGTTGGGATATCTCCTTTTGACCTATCTTCTTGACATCAAGAAGCTCTCAGGGCTAGATAGTGAGTTCTGCCCATGACTGACTTATGCTTGGGTGCATTTTCTTTACAGTCAGCCAACAAGGATAGGGTCAATTATCAAGTTTAACTTCCATTTTAAGCAAAAATATCCAAGATTATTCTAGAAAAATTTGTGTTTCCTGACTCTTAGTATACACAGAAAACAAAAATAATTAATCCTGGCTTATTTGAAATTCTTAGCGGTATTTGCTAGAAGCCAGAAAGTGGAAATCAGCGGGATTCTGGGCAACATATAAGAATAGCAGGAAAGGACTAATATTGAGCAGGTACTGTGGTCAGAAACACGTATTATTTACATGCTATTATAACATCCTTGTGCAGCACTATCATTCTTTTTTTTTCCCCCTAGGTAGAGGAGGAAACCAAAGTTTGAGGAAGTGAAATAAATGATCTGATATTACACAGAAACTTACAAAACTAGGACTAGAATATTATTCTAATCACAGCATTGTCTCATTGAAGCCAAACAAAACTATCATGTGAAAAAAATTCCAAAGACCCTCATTTACCATGAACATCCATTTTAAGGACACCAGAGTTTGTTAACCATAGATTACTCTTCCCAAACACTGTATTTTCCATCCAATCCTAATGCCAGCTAGAGATGACCATACTCTTCCCTGGGAGCTTTCACGTGGAGCTATGGAGCCATTTATGGATTCATTTGTGTTGCACAGTTGAAGTGCTTCCTGTCTAAGACCCAGTAGTACACATTAATGGTGAAAAATGAAGAGGAGTGACCTAATTAGTGAAGGATGTCATTAAAATCTATGTTTTTAGTTTTTCAATTTTAAATGCTGCATCTGTATTCTTGGATATCAATTACTAGTTGTTTTTAGTTAAAATGTCCTTTTAAAAAATTAAGCTACATTTCAAATTGAAGTCATCTACATAGAATACACAAATGTATTTTAGTTAAGAACTATTAAGACACTTCATAATTATTAAATTATCATAATCTAATTACCTTTAAAAAAATAATGCCAGGGATATCATGGTGAAAGTGCTACAGGATCACATAAATGCTGGAGACAGAGCACACTGGAATAAGCCCTTTGTAAACAAATTCGGTAAAACCAAATTGAAGCATGCTTGTATCCAGTGATACATAACCTTACATGTGACAATAAATGCAAGCAACTAAGAATCTGCACACAGGTGCCATCCTAATGACTTCTTCTCAACCGAATTACCTTCCAAAACACCCCGCCCACCCCAAATACGATGATATTGGGGATTAGGGCTTTAACGTATGCATCTTGAGGGGGTGCAAACATTCACTCCATAACAGTTGGCTATTGCCACACTATCGAAAAAAATCAGTCCTTTACTGTTAAAGATTTATGGACTATTTTTAAATTCTGGCAAAGGACACCATGTATACAAATTTGAAGAAATGTCATCCTACCAATAAATATGATAATTAAAAAGTTTTTGGAATATTATCAGTAAATAATAACTGAAAAAATGAAATTTTATGAACTCTGGCTAAGACTATATATAAAGTATGTGTGGATATGGGCAGGAATTTAAAAAGTGGGAAAAAAACTTCTGAGATGAGATTATGGGTACTGTTTTTCTTCTTAAACATTTATTATTTTTGCTTCTTAAATTTTAATGTGATGAATCACCTGGGGATCTTGTTAAAATGTAAATTCGGACTCAGTAGATGTGAGTAGGGTATGAGATTCTGCATTTTACAAGCTCGCAAGTGGTGTCTGTGCTGGTGATCTGAGGATCACGCTTTCTGTGGCAAAGGTCTGTACTAGTCAGTTAGGTAGAAATTGGGAGAAAAAAGGGATGTAATTATCTGTTAGCCCAGAAACACTCCACTCCGTTTTCCCCTTGCAGAAAAATGGTTCTTCTGGCCACAATCTTGGGAGAAAAATCATTGGAAAGTGTGATAACCTCTCCCCAGTGATGACTAAAATGTTTTACCAAGAATTTTGCCTATCTTGTTCTGCTTCGTATCCCGAGGCCTAGAAAAATTTTTGGCGGTGACAGGTACTCAGAAGTAGTTGTCGAAACAATGAACAAAGAAAAGGCGTTTATTTTCTTTGAACCTTAAACCTCTTTCTGGCACCACAGTCTGTGGCAGCCATTCCTCCATCTCTTTTGGCTACAATCACTAACAGGCTCTATTTTCTTTTCTTTTTTAGTTAAGGACAATACTCATGATAGTCTTAAAACCCCTTTCCTGATTTTTGCTTTTGTTATAAACCTCACAAATGAGACTAGCTTTGAAAATGACTTTTACCTAATTGATACACAGTGTTTTTAAAAGGGGACAGGTGACCTCCTAAACCCACTCTGTTCTAAATGTTATCCAATGATAGGAACCTTGAGCTATTGTTGTTTGCTGCTGTATTCCCAGCCCATACAATATTTTTTGCCCTAGTTAGCGTGCAATAAATATTTTTGGAATGAATGAGTGAATGAATTAATACCCATACTAATTTTGTCTTTAATTTATTAATATTTTATTCATGATGGGTTTTTGCATTAATTCTGATTTTTAAAAATATTATATTAAAATTATGTATCTTGACTACTGAGGGTTTTTTTTGTGTGGGGAGGTTGTTTCCTTAAAGTGTTGCACCAGAGGCAAGGGCCTCCCCTTAGTTCTAGGTCTGCATGTGCAGTATCTGCAAATGAAATGCTTAATTATTAAAAAAAATATTTTTGCATCAGTAATTCAAAATAAAATATTTTATGGAATAAATATTTAGTTTCCTAAGGTGTTTAATAAGAATTGAAATTTCAATTTGTCAATTTAAACATGAGACAATATCTACCTTATTACAATAGAGCAAGTGAGAAAAAGATGGAGGTGGGAATAATAATTAAATAATGCTTTTCTGCACGCGAAGATCAAATGAAGCCATTTTATTTGAATAGCGAAGCGTGACAGGTTCAGAAGTACCTCTGCCTAGGCAGTCAGTATCCCATCAGTATCCCGTTTGGAGGGCACAAGGGGATATACTGTCAGTTCCTATTGTGCGTATGACCTTTCAGGAGTTTCTCAAAAACCACTTTGTGTGGTGGTAAAGCAAAGAATGGTTATTTTCACTGTGGTTTTCATGGAAAAATCTTGGGAGGGGGCTGCTTAAATTTACTTGGTGAATCTGAAGGTGCAAACTAAACACTTAGGTCTGGAACTTTCTGTATCTCTTGAGCTGCTTTAGTCATTGTGCTTTCTCTCCAATTTTCCTCATTCTTCTTACATTCTCTCTTATCCATGAAACCGTGGTCACAGGAACACACAAGGTGAAAAATGAACAGAATCTCAAACCATTCAGTAACACTAAGAGCACTTTCTATACCAATAGCTACTTCTTACACCCTCTAGGCTGGTTTTCTCCTCAAATTATCCACTATGGTAGACAGCTGGTGTTATTTACAGACTGAAGGACGCACAGAAGGACACTTAGGTTGCAAATCCCAAATCCTGACCCCAAACTCGGCTATGGTTAGTAAAGTTTTGTGATATTCAGGACTCAAATAATAACTTTAATGATTGCACAAACCTTCTAACTCTACAAATCTTAGAAACTCATTCAGCAAGTAGATGTCATATCTAATCCCCGTTTACTGATATAAACATATGTTAAAGGCATAGACAAGTGTGCATACTCTTCCAGCGCTGGCATGGAAGCCCTCATGGAAAATTTTGTCATGATGGAAAATCAAGAAAATTATGCCTAGACTGTCAGCTATACATTATTCAGTATCAATTAACACATTCCACACTATGCTTTCTAATGGCATTTAGCATGCATTCATACATTATGAGGAATATTACCTATGATTACACATCATGCCATTTAAAGTCAGCTTCCATTAGATACTCCATATGCTGAAAGTAAATGATAATATTAATTCAGAATCAGACTGAAGATAGATATCAAATCACATTTGGATGTCATGACATAGGTCCCGTACACGAAATTTCCGGATGACTTCCTTTACATGGCTTCATACTGGCCCAAACACCTGGAGGGAAGGTCTCAATAATTTAGGGGCCTCCTTTAGAGAAATACACACACATACATACACACAAATGTTTTGGTGCCTGGAACCTCCTCTATATGTATAATCAATTCTCGTTATCTATGGTAGTTACGTTCTATAAAGTCACTGTGAAAAATGAGTTAGTGAATACGGAACCATTGCTCCTAGCCAAAATACTTGTGAGCTTCTGATCCTATAGGATCAATACATAACCTTGTCTTATTCGGGTTTCTGTTTAAAGACACCTTATTTAATATATATTATTGATTCACTAACATTGAACTCGTGACCAACAACATAACTCATGCCTGGATGAAGATGGTCTAACACGTATTTTTTCCATAAGGCACATCACAGCCTTCTCCAGCTTAGGGAGAGTAGATAGCACTTCAGCACTATGCTTGGGGGTCATTTTAGACAGAGAAATTGCCAACAAAAAGCACAAAATGAGAAAAACACAGCACTTAATAGATCATGAACAAGATACTTGTTTATAGTGTTAGAACTGAAACAAGAAGGCAGAGAGCTGCCTTGTTTGACTTCCACTGGGAACATTCATGGCAAGAGACTCTAGGTTTTTTTGCTGCTTTGCACATGTCTGTGAAGGACAGCAAAAGCACCATGTGTATTAAATTGGGGGTTGCAATAAATTTTATCGAGTAGGCTCATTTGCAAATATGGAATATACAAATAATGAGGATTGACTGTGTATCTTTATATCCTTGTCCTATTTTTATTGTCTATTGATATTGATGTATTCTCCTTGGAGACCACCACTGATAGTCCTTAAAGGACAACTACTCCCATGGTAAGTCTCCAAAATCAGTGCAGGAAAGTCATCCCATCAGGAGAAGCAACCATATTAGTACACCCAATACTGACAGTAAACACATATGTTTGCAGAAATATAATTGTATAAATCCATCTGAAGGACCCCTAAACATGATCTAATTATTTTTCAAAAATAGGAAAGAAGGGCAAGATTACATGGTCAGTTACCAGCAATGTGACGACCAGAACGCAGCTCTCTCTTCTCCTAAGACATATTTTTTTTCTCGCAAAATCACCTGAGCTTCCAAAGCTATGATCTTTTGAGCCACTGGGATTTTCATGCCAACAGCTTGCTGCTCAGCAATACACACATATTCCCTTAGTGTTGTGAATAGATGTTTGGGCCATTTAAAAATCTGTACTAGTCATAGCAGTGAAATGGAAACACTTCTCTAATCTGACATCCATACGCAAGTAAATAATTTGCTAATAAAAGTGGTCGAGAGTGAGGGTTTTTTTGGCTTTTTTTTGAGCTCTGTAATTAGCAAATCATTTGCAAATGCAGAGATTATATTTTGTTTATCCATCATGTTGATAAACATAATCATTTTTTACACAGCAGAACAGAGTGAGCGTATCAGAGCAAGTGAACACAGCTTTTAGGACTTTACCTTTGGTTTTCCTTGGCACCCCAAAGGCCAGATTCTTTGTGACTTGCATCAAAGCTATTTGGGGTAACATTATTTTTGATCGGAGTATAAGTAACTGAGATTAATTGACCATATATAGCAGGGTCAATAATAAATTTATGAACCACCACATCAATTTGGACAAACAACCTTCTTCAGACTTCTCTTGGCCTTCATTCTAATGAGAAATTAAACCATTTATTTTTCCTATCTTCCCTTCTATAATGAAAATAATCCAATATTTCATAAACTCTTACCAAAATTGGAGTCACAGATTTCATCAGTCCAAAAGAATATGACAAATTGTATCCCGCTGCATCACTCCAAGCTGTATCCTTTAGTGTTCAAAGGAAATATCAGTAGGAAAAGCTGTCTTGCCCTAGAGCCTTTCCCACATCTCACAAGGTCTTGATACCAGCAGCCCAGAAGAAAACAATGTGGAATCATTTCTTCTGACCTCCCTGCTTCCTTGAGGACAAAATATTTGTGTCTCTTAACATAGCCATGTCTCCAATTACACATCAACAGGAAACTATGAATTTTCACATCCCCAAATACCGCAACTCAATCAATAACCCTTTGGCTCTAAACTTCAGAGCATCTGTATGGCATCCCCTAAAGTATATACCTCCTCCCTTTAAAAATTTCCCGAGTTCATTTATTCATATGGCTTCTTCCTCAACAGACAGTAAAAGTCATGAGCACCCAAACAGGAAAAGGTTGCAGGAAGCTCCAAAATTAGTGCCACTTTCCACTTCTTATAATCAATTCAAGACCCCTAGTCGGTCTAAGTAGCTTAGATTAAATTGTTAGCATTTCTCCATCATACAGATTTAAAAACAGCAACAACAACAACTTGATGTCCAGCTAACTAAGCTATTGGACCAATTTCACACAACACCAGTCAGTACTGAGCCATAATTCCTAATTCCCAGTGCAGCGTTCTTTCCATCCCTTTTACACAGAAGAAATTGAGTTTTATTCTAATTTTAATTAAAGTCTAATCTAATTGTAACTAAAATATAGGTAGCAATTATAACGTAAGATAGAAAACAAACATCTACTTGACGGTCTAGTGGTTGAGGCTGGATTTCTCATCCTGAATATCTGATAGGAGAACTTACGCACTTATTGTAAAGAATCTCAGAAAATTCTGCAAAAATGTCAAATCTCAAAGAAAAAATAAAGCTATAAAAGTGTGTCCTTATACATGCAAATGTACACATGGATGAAGGAATATTGTAATGGGATATAGATGTGTATTATAACCTAGTAAATGGAACTTTTCAAGACTAGATTTAGAGTCATAATTAGTCTCTAACAGGCCTCAGTAGGAATTAGAAATAGACTTCTCCTTCAGGTAAACTCAATCCAACAAGTCTTCCAATTTAGGGTACAAAGCATGGCTAGAATTTAGCACCATGTGACTCTTTGACCGGGCACTCTTCCATAGGACACTGTCTGCATGATACATGTGTCCTATATAGGTCTCCCTAAGTGAATGACTCCCAGCCCTCCAAAATTCACTTGCTACAAATTATATTTACCAGAGAAAAACATATAGATGGAATTAGAACATGCTGTTCAGATTTCTTATGCTATTTTTAGGATTTGAATATGTTTTTTATTTCTCTATTCATGTGTGTATTATAAAGCCTTTGTAAGAGGTTTGCATCACCTCTTATTTATGTATTTAAATAGGCTTGCTGGTATATCATAAAACATACCATCTTGAATTCTAGAGACTATAAACCACAACCGTTTTAACACGCTTTCCAGCTCCTGGACCCATTCAAGCTTTAGTATAAAGCCATGTGAAAGTGACATTCAGAAGCAAAACTATGAGCAGAAAACAAGTTAATACACATTTGTTGGGTTGGTTGGAATTTAAAATCATAGTAAAATTCTGATACACCTGAAGTTAGTCATTTGCCTTTTTCGAGGCAATCAAAATTCAAGATTATATATAGATATCATTTGGATTTCCTCAGTATTTCTTTATTACAACTGGAAATTAATTGTAAGTGAATTCATCTTTAATGCTCCAGTATTGTTTAGTAACATTTTGTAGAAAATCTCCCAAGATGTTATCATCATCCATCCATTTGGTATCAAAAATATTTAAATGACATTCAGTCCAGCAACTAAAATGAAACTTATCACACACTTAAAACTGTAATCTCCTGGAAAGCAAAGAATTTATGGCTCTTGGCTTCCAGAAAAGTGAAATAGCAGCTTTATGCAGAGTTGATTCTATGGCTACAGAGACTGCAGGCATGATTTGAGGGAGAAGTGTTTAATATTCTACAACAAAATGTTCAGACATATCATTTGTTCACTTTCCTCTTTTACTTACAACAATGGGATTGTCCATCAACCAGTGACAAAATGTTATCACTATCTTTCAATTTACCTGTAAAGTGAATCACAGCTGAGAGTGTGAGTATGACCTAAATAAATTGATACTTGGCTCTTGGGGGATGGCATGCTAAATAATAATATCCCAGCAGGCAGTCCTTTGCCACAAGTATGCACTTTGTCATTTCAATGGTTATTTGATTTGAGAGAATAGAATCAATAAATCTCTGGATTCTAATTTAAGACATTTAATAGAGAAGTTTAGAATGATGGTTAAAGCAACAGAGCTTCCCAAAGCTTTCTGATTTAGAACTGCTAACAAATCTTTATTTGAATTGGAAAATTGTCTGCTTCTTAACTGGTGAAAGAAATTGGGGAAGATTAATAAAAGGGATTCTAGGTAGAATAAGGTGTGCTTTCATTCCAGAGAAAAGACTAATAAGTTTATATGTTGAAATAGCACATAAAAAGTAAATGATGAGCAAGACAAGATGGAAGAAATACATTTCATTTTATCTCTCCTGCCAATCACAACAAAAAGCCCTAGACAAAAATATACAAATGACCTGTGAGCAGAACTCTGACAACCTCAATCCCCAGTCAGTGCTAAGAAGACTGTGGTAGAGTCCTGTCTTCTGAGTAACACATAAGTGAAGCACAGGCTCTATAAACTAAATTGACATTTGAACCACAGCCCACACAAATGAACCAGGACTTCTGAACATAACAGGCTGACTACCTGCTTAAATAGAAGATTTAAATAGGAATCAGAGTCATATAACATAATGGTCAAAATGTCAGGATACAGTCCAAAAATACTTGTCACTTGGAAAGTCAGGAAAATCTCAAGTCAACTGAGCAACTACAATCAGCAGATGCCAACACTGAGATCACATGGATGTTGAAATTGTCAAATAAGTATTTTAAAGCAGCTATCCTCGGCTTCCCTGGTGGTGCAGTGGTTAAGAATCCACCTGCCAATGCAGGGGATGCGGGTTTGAGCCCTGGTCCGGGAAGACCCCACATGCTGTGGAGCAACAAAGCCCGTGTGCCACAACTACTGAGCCTGTGTTCCAGAGCCCGTGAGCCGCAACTAGTGAGCCCACGTGCCTTGAGCCCGTGCTCTGCAACAAGAGAAGCCACCGCGATGAGAAGCCCGCGCACCGCAATGAAGAGTAGTCCCCGCTTGCCGCAACTAGAGAAAGCCCGCGCGCAGCAACAAAGACCCAACGCAGCCAAAAATAAATAAATTAAATAAATTAAAAAAAAAAAAGCAGTTAACCTAAAATTGCTCCAGTCAGCAACTATGAACATTCTTAAAACACAAATGAAAAATTAGAAAAACACAGCAAAGAGATGGAAGATGTAAAGAAACAAATTCTAGAAGTTTAGAACTGAACATACAATAACTAAGAACAAAGAAACTTAGTAGCAGAACAATTGTGAGAGGAATAAAAGAGTGAACTTGAAGACAGAAAAATAGAAATGATCCAATCTGAACAACAAAGAGAGAACAGAATTATAAAAAGTGTAACTGATAAAATGTAAAATAAATCACAATATCCTATCACATATGCATTAGATTGGCAAAATATAAGAAGCATCATTGGGTTGGTATATAGAGCAATAAGGTCTCTAACAAACATTGTGTTGGTGTATAGAGTAATAAGGCACTTTGGAAAGCACTTTGGCAATACATATCTGGTAGGTGATGACATGACTAGCGTCTAGCATTTCTAAGATTCATATTCTACAGAAATTCTACCACATGTGCCCAGAGAAGTATATTAAGTTGCTAATTGGAGGATTGTTTGTAAAAATGAAAAAATAAGCCCTGTTTATTAATTGAAAAGATATATTTTAGACCATTCAAACATTTCTTGAATACAGAGTAACTAAAATGAATTAGTTACATTTCCATATACCAACATTTAATTTAAAGCTGAGTGAAAAATGCAAATTAAGTAACATTTCAGAGTATGAAATGTTTGTTGCTGTTTACTATTAATGTAAAAAAATTTTAAAATGATACCACATATTTATTATGAATATATAAAGATGTAGTAAAGTATAAAAATTATATACTGATTAGTGGTTATGTTCTGATTAGTAAGAACTTCTTGGCTGTAGTGAAGCTGACTGTGTTTGAAAAGGGCTTTAACATACACTTCAAGAACTATGACTTATATTTTTATTTTGAAAATAATTGAAGCCTAGCATAATATTAATAGTCTGTTAAATCTGATAGTCCAGGAATGTTTGTCATATTTCTCCTGTACTTTCTGTACACTTTTTATAATAGAGAGCTTAATACAGTACACAGTGTTTCAAATAGTTTATTTTTCTAAAAAGTATAGCTCTCTTGCAGGCCTCCTGGAGCACCAGAAATGAGATCTATGCCCTGCAGAGTTCAGATTTTCTGTGTTCCTTAGTCTCATTCTAATCTTCTCCTAACATGTACTTCTTGTTCATTTACCACCAAGATATCCTAAGTCTCATTAGAAATAGCTTAAGTTAATTTATCTCCTTCATTTCCAAGTAACAGACATCATACGTAATTTTCCAGGAAGATGGAAACCCCAGCCAACAAGAAACTGATGTCTAAGAAGAGGGTAGCTTCACTTACTTTCTCTTTCTACTTAGAATATTTATTTTAATTTATAATAAAATATTTAGTTCAGACACTATAATGTAGAAATGTAGCTATTGTTGGGAGAAGCTAAAGGTCTGTTCAAATCAAAAGGAGTACCTAATAGCCGAATAAATTTTAACAATTATTTTAGGACTAATGATATACATCATAATAACAAAAATAATAACTATTATTTATTGATTTTATTATAGCTAGATATGGTGCAAAATAATTTACAATGCATATCTCACATGTGAGAGATTTACAAACGAACCAGATCTTACGTAAGAAAAGAACACTGACCCACGATTTGTAGCGATGAGTCCAGGAAGCCAAATCATAATCTCCGTAGCAATTAATCCCAAGAATCAGGACTTAAAAACTGCCAGCTTCCCTAATTTTTACCTTTGATTCCAACCTAGAGACAACTGGAGAAACCCAAACATGCTCTCCTCATTACAAGGATGCCCCACTTCTCATTAGTCTGCCTCTGGGTTGCCTGGCCAACCACACCCAACCAGGGCATACTTAAAATTTTCCGTTTTTTCACTATAAATCTTTTACACACTTCTGCCTGCCTCTGAGTCTCTGACAAATCCAGGTGATGGCGCCTGACTCCCTTCCTATCCTATGTATACATAGTCTTCACTTGTTCTTGTTGGATGGTCTTCATTTATTTCCACATGTGTGTCATGAAATTTACTCCTGAGATCCTTATAAAGAAAGGTATTATTGTTCCCATTTGAGGAAAATGAGGCAAAGGAAAACATATGTAACGTGTCAAAGTACCACACAAAGAAATTAACAAGAGAGCTGTGGTTTGAACCTATAAAGTATGATTCCAGAGCCTCTACTCTTAGTACTATGAAGACTATATTAAGCTATCTTAAATAAAATTACTAGTGTCAGTCAAAGGGGGAAAGCTGTGTTACAGTGATACACATCCTCTAAAATCTCAGTAGTCTAATAACACAAAAGATTAGCCTTTCCTTGTTCTCCATAAACATTGCCTATTGCTTGAAAGCCCTGCTCCGCATCTTTTCACCCGGAACCAGGCTTCTCACACAGCCATCATTGATGGCCAAGAGAAAGAGAGAGCAAGGCCATTGCACACTGGCTCGTAAAGCTTCCACCTGGAAGTGACACCCATCACTTCTGCTCACGTTGTTATTGGCCAAAGCAGGCCCCATATTCACTTAATTTTGAGATGCAGGAGGTGCTATCTTTCCATGTACGTGGGAAGAGGAATGATTAATTCAGCTACTGAGCAAAATAATATAAACAATCTTTGTTGTTTAAATCCCTTAATCATGTTATAAATGAAAAGGTCTCTGACTCCTCTTCAAAGTAAAGGCAACTTCAATGGTAAAAATACAAATACTCTTTCTTTAATTCTCAGTGTACTTAAGCCTCAGTAATATGAGGGGATTTTCAGTAAAGCAGATTCAAGTGGTTTAAAGAGACAGTTGTGTCTTTGAATGCAAATAGACCTATAAATATATATCAACAACGTAGAAATTCTCATGCTGGTTATAAACCTCATAACAAGTGGTGTCTGTATACTTCCACACTCAGCTGGTCCCTGACTTAGTGGCCTCTGATATATCAACATCATAACTAGTGATGGAAATAGAATTCCTTCTGGAGCTTCTTTTTATCTTGGGTGACTTAGTTCAGAAAATCGTTTTATTATTTTGTCAAATAAATAGTATAGTCCACTGAAGAAGAAAAGCCAAAAATTGATAAGCCAAAAATTAAGTAAAAAAAAAATGTTATGCATGATTATTCTACCCAGAAGTAATAGCTATTAATATCTTGGTGCTCTGTAAACTTTTACTTCCCTGCATCAGCACAATGCTTGCCACGTAGTAGGCCTTGAATGGATTTTGAATGAACAAGTGAATATGCATATTCACATTTAAATATATGCATTTCAATAAAAATGGGAAGATACTCTTTTAAACAGTATTCCCTTCCAAAATGGATCTATAAATGGCTCCAGACGCGCAGGCTCAGCGGCCATGGCTCACGGGCCCAGCCGCTCCGCGGCATGTGGGATCTTCCCAGACCGGGGCACGAACCCGTGTCCCCTGAAACGGCAGGCGGACTCTCAACCACTGTACCACCAGGGAAGCCCGGATCTATAAATTTTGAAATGTGTTGTTAAACTATACAATGAATTGCTCTTAAAAGCAAACAAAAGATAGGTCTTTAGACAATTTAATTTGGGGTATGAAATTACCAATCTGAATATTTACATATATCAAAGATTCTCAGTAGTACTATATTAAAGAAAACTGCTTAATCTTGGTGAATTCAGGATTTCCCAACCTTACTAAACAGATTTTTTTCTTCATATCAGCTGATTCTAGAAATATCTTCTCTCTTACATCCTCATCACAAAAATCTCATCTTATCCATGACCCTAAAATAGGCCACTTTATGCCCTCTTTGACCTCTTGTACCCTGCAGCTACTGCTCATTGGATCAACTATGAACTTCTGATACCAGGTAGACAAATGAGAGACGGCTCAAAAATATAAGAATTAGGGTACAGGCACTCATTTGGAAAACAAATGGAAAATCTTGGCGGTTGATGTAAGTAGATCAATGAACTGAAAAACAGATTAGAGAGAAAGTGAATAATGAAGCAGATACACAATGAGAAGCAAAGTCAAAGAGACAATTATCTATTTAGAAAGAGAGAGAAAGAAGTTACCTGACAACAACGCAATTCCCCTGAGCCTAGCATACATTCACAATTGAATTCCAAAGATTCCCTTACTTCTTTATGTTAAACATCACTTTAATCAAACTTATTTTTACCAGTAGTTAAACAAAACTACTGCCATTTTTTCTTAATGAGTGTATAATATTACACTGAGAAGTACCATAATTCATTTAAACCATCTCATATGTTTGAACATTCAGGTGGTTTCTGACATACCTCCTCATTCTGGACAAGTTCAGTTAAAAAAGAACTAAACCTTCAGGCCACTTGTCTCTCACACCTGTGCACCTGTGTGTCTCTCCCTTTTATTTTTTCTCTACTCCAATCAAGATGAAACAGGTTTGAACTCTGCTGCCTTTTGTCCCTCCTACCCTATGGAGCAACTCTCAAGCACTAGTTGTCATGGGAAAATAGAGTCTTATGGATGTACCTGTGTTATCTAAGACTGCCAGGCTGCATTCTGGTATGCTAAAGAAAATCCCCCCTCTCTTGATAAAGCCGGGTTTTCAAGCTTATTGTCCTGCTGCCAATTTAAACAAACAAACAAACAAATGAAAAAAATCTCGTTTGACTGTCAAAGCTGAAAAATGACTTCCTTGTTTCGGAGAGTATTTATTGAAACCCAGAAAGTCATTTCTTCAAAGGGGATTGAGGATGGGGAGAGGAAAGCCTCTAGAACAACAATATTTACATGATATGGAAATATATCTGAAGATGTTTTTAAGCACTTTTTCTATAATACATAATTTATTATAGGTTTAAAGCAATGTAGGCAAAAACACAAAACAAGTATGAAAAACAGAAGAACAGGAAAACATATAGGAGGATGTCCTAAAGTAAAAATAAAATAAAATAAAACTTTATAGGGGAAATACTGTACAGAGGGATAGCTTCTTAGCAAGGATATGAATATTTAATATACACTGACATACAGCTTTACTGCTGATATTCAAGTTTTTTTAAATGCAGAAAGAATAACTTAACGCACTTGATTTTTATTTTTTTACAACAGAATAGAGACACGAGTCCATATCCTTTGGCAGCTTGAAAATCTTCACAGTTAGAAGCCAACAAAGGTGTTTAAATCAAGGCACATAACCACAGGTTACAGTTACACTGTCTTCCAGTAAGACATATGTCATGCTTTGGAAAGCAACATTTTATCTTCTACCATCACGAAAGTGTTAAGAGATCTTTCCTAAAAAGATGCTGAACATTTGGCGGGCACAAGAATGAGATACTTAAAGGCCCGTGCTACTACTGTATTTTGCTTCTTTCAGTCTTTTGTGTGACGATCCCAGAGTGTATTTTTTATTATTTTGTGACCTGTTTTTGTATCAATGTGAACTAGTAACTTCTCTGGATGATGTCAGACTCAAAATAAATTTAACCTCGTGCATCCCATTGATGATATAGTTCGTTTGTAACTTGGCCAGTCCTCTTTTCTGCTATTTAGCTCTTTACAAACACAGGGACAGCTGAAAACCTAAAAAGGTGAGGGTGTGCAAGAATAAATTACCTTATGTTCACCTAATTCCACAGAAAGCATGGCACTGAAGTACACTGTGAGTTAAAGAAGAACCACCAGACTGGTGCTTAACTTTATTCCTGATGTACTAGGCAGCTTTAGCCACTTTATTACTTTTGCTAATTAATTAATTTGTTTACTTTATTTAACTTTATTTTCTGAGTAGAGTTGAAAAATATTACAATCTTCTTCTCAGCCAAACTTCTAAGGCATGAAAGTCTCCAATATCATAGATAATCAGAGATGGCAGGCTCCAGATTCTGAAATCTGGAGTTGAAAATGTATTTTCTATTAAGTTCCTTACATATTTACTTAATTGACCAAGAGCTTATCTCCCTTCCTGAAACCTTATAATTTCTTTACACCTGAAACATCCTTAACACTTAAACATAAGGCTTGCTGACTCATATCAGTTTCAATCCCAGGAGGACATTTTATAGGATGCTACATAAATACTAACTCTTTCTGCTTTAAAATATCTGGCACAGTGTCTAGCTCATATACTATAGTCAAGTCTTGAAGAAAGAAAGAATGTCCCTGCTGGATGAGAATTTAAGTACAATCTGAAACCTGAGTCTGACACTTCAAGGGATGTCCATATTCTAAAGCATCTGAAACTACAAATCCAAAATAATTAAACAATTCTCAGTTCAAATAAACTGTCAAAGGACACATGCTGAACATCATCCAATTTCTAAACTTCCTAATTTGACTTCTCAAGAGAAAGAAGTTGAAGGAGGCAAAGGTTCATGACTTTTTGGTATCCATGACCTGGGGTATTTCCCCCAAATCTAAAATGCTGTAAGAATGATGGAATGGGATTGGTAACTCTAATTTTCCCAGAAACTCTTAAGCAGTTATGTCTCACTGAACTACCTAAATACCTATATAATCTTATTTCCTGCTACTGCTCTTCACGTGCCTTAAACCCAACTGAACTTTTACTGTTATTACATTCTTACCGCAATTTCTCTTTTGTCTGTGCCATTTCCTCCTCTCTGAAATGTCTACTCTATTCACTGCATGTCTATATTTTATCCGTTAGTTAAGGTCCAGCTCCTCCAGGAAGCCTCCCCTAGCTTGGAGTATAAATGCCTTTGAAATCTGTAGCGATTAGCTGTCCATTTCCTGGCACAGTGCTAGATCCCAGGCTGAATCTCTGAAGAACGCGAGCAAGTCTCCACTGCAGAGGAGCAAAATTTGCCACCTCGAAGTGTGTCTCTTTGGCGTGAGGATTGTCTGGAGCTGGTTCTTGAGAAATAAAAGACTCAGCAAGTTTTTCTTTTTATGTCCTCCTTAACTACCTAAAAGACTTTAGATGGGGAGCCTGCACCATGAAGACAGCTACTACTGAAGATAAATTCTTTTTAAGGCAGAAAGACTTGCATGGCCTGGCAAATATATGTTTACCAAACCTTTGCTCTTTTCATCTGCCTGTGAACTGTCTTCCTCCACTTTGAAGTCCCAGACGCCTCCCCCTCAACTGTCTCTCTGTGGGTCTTATATTTTTATGGAGCCCCTCTATTGTATGTATGTATGTATGTAATTAAATTTTTTTTCTCCTGGTAATCTGTCACAGGTCGATTTAATTCTTAGACCATCCCCAAAAGCCTAAAAGGGTAGAGGAAAAGCTTTCCCTCCCCAGCACCGTCTTCCATAGAGTTTGTTATAGAACAAACATTAAACAGATTGTTGTATCATTAATGACATAAGGTACACTAGACATAAATATCTCTGGTATTTGCTTTGTCATCTTTAAATGTGGAGATTTTGACTGTTTTCATTTTGTGATTATCCTAAAGTTTTAGCTTCTGTTAAAAATGTAATTCTTTTCTGAGGATGCTTTGGTCTTATTTATATGTTTTATCATTTCATTAAAAAAAAAATCTGTGTGCCTTTTGTACCACTCTATTTCTGCTTTATTTTCTTCCAAACTATACTTTTCATGTTTGTGTGTATGTATTGGGAATGGCATTCTTCAAAATGATTTCTCCATAATCATTGTATTGTCCTAAATTACTCCTGCAGTTCTTTGAATTCCTTTTTCCCCATAAGAGCTTCATATATCTCATCAATAGCTATGTTTCTAGTGATTGCTTAATTTTACCATCATTTTTATTTAAAATCTAGCATTTGTATATTTACATACTAGTTCTAAGGTGACTTCAAAATAAATACAGTGCTATACTACCACCTAAAGTTATAGAATATTTGTTCCACTTTTTTTGGTTGAGAAATTGTATCTGCTCCAAATCCAGTTTTTGTGTTATTTCTATTACAAATTCTTCTCTTAGGATCAACTTATTATCCTGTTAAATTGATTCTTTCTACAGCTAGAGTAGCCTTTATTTGTCAATATGGTCTCTTCTCAAGTCAGAATTTCCACATTGCGGATGCATTTTTGAACAATGCAAGTAACGTTTTCTTTTGCCATAGTTACCCAGCTTTTTATCAAATTGTCAATGTGAGTTAGAGAATGGATTCTGGCGTGGAAAGCTTACTATTAGGAGCAGTGAAGAAAAGCAAGGTATGCCATTGAAGTAACTAGAGCCTCACAAAAGTATGTGGATGAGGATTTAATGCTATGGGGAAAAGTTTCAAAACTAATCAAATAAGACAAAGCATTGCCACTTTTCAGCAGAGAAAGAAACTGTATGGGAAAGAAATGAAGTGAAGAGGACTAAATAGCTCAGTCACTTGCTCGGAAATTTATTTATTCATGTGGATAATGGTAATTTTTAACTGAGAATGTGTATCACAAAGCTCTTCCTCTTAAATGGATCCCACAGTGTTTAATATTTACTCATATTAACAACAAAGTAGGTTGAAAAGAAAAGTAGCAGCAATTGTTCAGCTGCTATAGTTATACTTGATAAAGAAAAGAGGAGAAATTATTTAACTAGAACCAATATAATAACAATAAAATGGTCATAAAATTAGGATTAAAAATGTCTTGGTACACAAGGTGTTCATATGAACAGAGATATTATAGAAGAGAGAGAAAATGCAAAGGTAATCTAAAAAAGTAATTGGAAAAGGCTATTTTTAACATATTTTTTCTGAACTCAAGAAATAGTTATGGATAAACAGGATGACCATTTTAGTGCAGGGGTTCTCAGTACAGCACTACTGACATTTGGGGCCAGTTAGTTCTTTGTTGTGGGGTACTGTCCCATGCACTGGAAAATGTTTAGCAGCATCCCTAGTCTCTACCCATCAAATGCGAGAAGCACCCCCAGCCCCCAAGTTGTGATGACCAAATGTTTCCAGACATTGCCAAGTGTCCCCATGGATGGGGTTAGGGGGAGGTAAAATTGCTCATGGTTGAGAACTATTGCTTTAATGCAATATTCACATTAAAAAAAATCAAAACAAACCAGCTTCCTTAGTCACAGTATTGATTTTACTTAAAACAAACAAACTAAAACCAGATATTGTCTATAGTTTTAAAGCCTACCGGGAAGATATTAACCTTTACCTGTGGCACAGGTACTGCATGCTAGAGTTAAAGTATTACACATTCAATGCATATTTTACAAATGAAAGAGTTCATAGTTGTGCCAGCAAATCCTATGCTGTTTGCCTTCAGCAGCTGTAGCAAAGATAAATGTCTCAGCAATCCAGTTTTAAGGAAATCTCTCTACTTAGAATCATTCCTATTATACTGTTTTAAAAATCCCTATTGAAAACAACAGCCCAAAACATAAAAATAAAAAGTAAAACAGAAACAAAAAAGTGTATTGTTAAAGGTTCCTGGAACTTCTCAGCACTGATGACTACAGATTTTGTTGTTCTGATCTTGGCTGCCCACCTCTTTACGTCAGCACCTCACATTTCAGTGAGGTGGAATCTTCCAAGTATTTTTTTTTTTTTTTTTTTGCGGTACGTGGGCCTCTCACTGTTCTGGCCTTTCCCGTTGCGGCTCCGGACGCGCAGACTCAGCGGCCATGGCTCACGGGCCTATCCGCTCCGCGGAATGTGGGATTTTCCCGGGCCGGGGCACGAACCCGTATCCCCTGCATGGGCAGGCGGACTCTCAACCACTGCGCCACCAGGGAAGCCCATCTTCCAAGTATTCTGGCTTCAATCTTTGTCCTAGAACCAACTGGGCCACAGACCTGCTAAGAATCAATTCAGACGTTGCAATATGGAACTTCTCAGCACTGATGACTACAGATTTTGTTGTTCTGATCTTGGCTGCCTACCTCTTTACATCAGCACCTCACATTTCAGTGAGGTGGAATCTTCCAAGTATTTTTTTTTTTTTTTTTTTGCGGTACGTGGGCCTCTCACTGTTCTGGCCTTTCCCGTTGCGGCTCCGGACGCGCAGACTCAGCGGCCATGGCTCACGGGCCTATCCGCTCCGCGGAATGTGGGATTTTCCCGGGCCGGGGCACGAACCCGTATCCCCTGCATGGGCAGGCGGACTCTCAACCACTGCGCCACCAGGGAAGCCCATCTTCCAAGTATTCTGGCTTCAATCTTTGTCCTAGAACCAACTGGGCCACAGACCTGCTAAGAATCAATTCAGACGTTGCAATAAAACAGTTTTTGTCCTGTTCTGTCTGGCCATTCTTCTAAGTGGCCCGAATTGAATGTTCAGGGCAGCTATTTCTCTAGACTTTTCTAATCAATCATAAAATTGAAATAAAAATTATAAATTTTTAAGATTTTTTAAATTTACCCCAGTATACAGTTATTTATAAATTATACACCAATACAATTTTACTAATATAATATGTATGTCATTACACACACAGAGATAGATATTAAAAAGGGATAGAATGAATATAGTATAAGATAGATTTTATATTTTAATGATACAAATTTTTTTGATCTCACTAAAAATGTTATTCATCCTAATTATTAGTGAAAGCAATGTGATTCAATATTTACCTTTGGAAAACCTTATTTAAATACATTGAGATACAGCAACTCAAAAATCTAGCTTGAAGTTCAGTATTTTTTGATATATGATTCATAATGACCATCACTGAAAAAGATATATTACAGTAACACAATTTATAAAGAAGAAAATACATACTTGGGACAAGTTTGCAATTATCAATAGTAAATATAAATCTATACTGGAGGCACTTCCCTGGTGGTCCAGTGGTTAAGCTCCATGCTCCCAATGCAGGGGCCCCGGGTTCGATCCCTGGTCCGGGAACTAGATCCCACATGCATATTGCAATTAAGAAGCCCGCATGCCACAACTAAAAGATCCCGCATGCCGCAACTAAGACCTGGCGCAGCCTAAATAAATAAATAAATATTTAAAAAATAAATCTATACTGGAAATAACATTTATAATATTTACAATTATCCAAGTTAAAAATGGACAAACGTATACGGAAACAAGTCACACAGGAAATAAGATTCATAACTTTGTCACAGACCTATGTTGCTGAGGCCATCTGGTTATTCCATTGTAGAGAACTAGCATTGTATCCGATTTTTATTCTTATAATTAACGTGAGCTTGAACTGGAAAGCTAGAAATTCTCGATGACAATTCATAAGTGCTCTTTTGAATTAATATTTTATATTTTTGCATAGGCATCTTTGCTCAGAAATCTTGATATGTTATAGAAATTGCCTTTTTTTTCTATTTAAAGAATTTATTTATGGAGAAACCATATTAAAAACAAAAATCACTGTGTTTTTACAGACATCTATATTGAATGCTTCTCTAGTTTATAATGCCTGCCTACTTCCCATCTTCAACAAGCTAATTTAGACTTTTCATTAAGATGGCTCTTATATTTCTCTAGGAACAATTTCATGGATCATATCTTGCTCCCACTATTAACAGTTTTAGGTGTTCCTTCTTTAGAACCCCTTCAGCCCTGTGCCTATCCCAGCACTGTACTACTGACCAGTGTCATGCCGAGCTATATTGGACCTTGAAGCAAAAGGAAAAATCAGTAACAGTGATCTTGCTTTATTTAAAATGTTGATATTTTCTTCATGATGAAATTTTTGCATCAATTTTGACGCTTAAAAATACTGCATCGGAATACGATTTATTTTGGTTATTGATTTTTTTTTGGCACTCCCTTCAATTTTATGCCTGAGGTGAGTGCTTCACCAGCCTCTCTGGTCCCTGCCCTGCTCTTATCTCTCTATATTCCTGTTCCCTTGTGTAGACTGTGGACTTTCTGAAAACAATGGTGAAGCCTTTCCATCTTTGAAGCACCTGGCACAGCCCTAGCATTTTGTAAGTGTGCAATAAACACTTACTGAAAACAGATTACATACATATGCATGTTTTAAAACCCTATGTGCTCTTTAAAAAATTATTGTTCATGAGGCTACTTGGTTTCAAATCTAATTTTTAAAACCAGGAAAGACAGTCATCCTATATTTTTGACTTTCAGGGATAGCACTACTTCCAACATGTCTTTTGAAAATTCCGTTTGTTATGGCATCACACTCAACCCTCATTGATTTCTCTTGTTAGAGAAAATTGTGAACTTTTCACTAATCGCTCTCCCTTTTTTTCAGTATTTTGCTAGCTTTTTGTCTGACTTAATGGAGTTTTAACTGAACTCCTGCCGAGTGCTATTAGAGCTTGATGTGCATCTCAATAAAGTGTGCACTCTCAAATTTATTTGTACCTCAGAGCTTCAAGTATTATAAGTAAGCTATTAGTAACTGTTCCTTTCCATCTTCCATTTTTAAACATTTCTAGATTCTTCATCTCTTCTTCAAATAACGCACATTCCTTATCCATTGTTAGTTTTTTCTGGATATTATCTTATTTTTCAATATCCTTAATTTTTGGTCAAAGATGAACACTGTACTATATTTGTAATCTGACTGCAGGAAGCTGTACTGGTTGGTTGAATCTGCAGATGCCGAACCTACAGATACGGAGGGCCGACAGGGCTATGCCATTTTACTTGAGGGACTTGAGCACCCGCGGATGTTGGTATTCATTGCGGCTCCTGGAACCAATCCCCCGCAGACATTGAGGGACACAAAGTATTTGAGAGGGTGAAAGAATAAAAATGAAAAGTGAGCTGGTTAAGTAATTATTGAAGACAGCGCCTGGAGTACCAGAGGAGGGATATTCTGAGCAAATCAGGCCGTTTTACTTAATTACCAATTCACTCATATATAATTTAATAACAGGCCAATTTCCCAAGTGAAAATCTTTTCAAATTTACTTGTTGCTTGTAACTATTTAGTTTAACTTGACCAGTTTCACCTTTTTAAATGGCTCCATTTTTTGGAATATTTTCATTAACCTTAGGGCCAGCTCTCTCTTGTTGTGGCTGGAGATTTAGAAGCAGAGAGTGAACGAGACTGAATGCCTTAAAAATATATTCCTAGAACATAGGATCTTGAATATTAATTGTTCTTGTTAATATAGTCGCTATTTATATTATCATAAAATATTATAATTTTAAAAATTAGTTATATTTATTTATATATCATAACTATTTATGTATTATTTATACATATGATATATATAGTTGATAAGATACTTCTATATTTTTTGTGAATATATTTTTGAACTGTATTCTACTTGAATATATTTAGTAAATACATTTTTCGTAGAAGTAAATTCTTCTTATAAACCTCCTCAAGAATAATATATTCATGAAAAATGTACCAAAGCACTGCCCCCTGAAAGTTAATTCTGGTAATGTTTGATGAGGGATCACCTTTAGCAATACTGAATGCTGACAATATTGGAATAGAATTCACAGTCATAATTTATAGCGATCACTGAGTCTCTGTGAGGCCAGATGGTGCTTCTTGACAGCTAGTATTAATGTATTTTCAAAGAACTTTTGTTTTTGAGTTGGGAAGACACCTGATCCTGCCCACATTGGTAGAGAAACTTTGAAGCACATGATTATGATCATCTCCCTATGGCTGTTATTCAACCAGAACCTTAGCTTAGAGGTCACAGTATAGAGGTAGACAAGGTAATCACCGAGGGACACAGGCAGATATACTAGCAGAACACTTTGTAACTAGATGAAGAATTATAGAACAGCTGTGATTCTGGCAGGGACTGAAATTCAGCATCACTGAGTCATTCCTAGGGTAAAGGCAGTAGATCATGGTTGCTTCATCCCTGAAACTACAGAACTGTACTGCTCAGCAGGTGACAAACCCCAGCCAGGTTCAGAAGCTGCAATGATCCTGGCAATCATTCATTTAGAAAAGACAATAAAGTTTCAATATCATTGAGGGATTTTTCCAAGAGTTTCAGCCACAGCAGAGTTGGTGAAATAGATTTTTTTTAACATCTTTATTGGAGTATAATTGCTTTCCAATGGTGTGTTAGTTTCTGCTTTATAACAAAGTGAATCAGCTATGCATATACATATATCCTCATATCTCTTCCCTCTTGTGTTTCCCTGCCACCCTCCCTATCCCACCCCTCTAGGTGGTCACAAAGCACCGAGCTGATCTCCCTGTGATATGCAGCTGCTTCCCACTAGCTATCTATTCTACATTTGGTAGTGTATATATGTCCATGCCACTCTCTTTGTCCCAGTTTACCCTTCCCCCTCCTCGTGTCCTCAAGTCCATTCTCTACGTCTGCGTCTTAATTCTTGTCCTGCCCCTAGGTTCTTCAGAACCATTTTATTTTAGATTCCATATATATGGGTTAGCATACAGTATTTGTTTTTCTCTTTCTGACTTACTTCAATCTGAATGACAGACTCTAGGTCCATCCACAAATAACTCAATTTCGTTTCTTTTTATGGCTGAGTAATATTCCACTGTATATATGTGCCACATCTTCTTTATCCATTCATCTGTTGATGGACACTTAGGTTGTTTCCATGTCCTGGTTATTGTAAACAGAGCTGCAATGAACATTGTGGTACATGACTCTTTTTTGAATTATGGTTTCTCTCAGGGTATATGCACAGTAGTGGGATTGCTGAGTCGTATGGTAGGTCTATTTGTAGTTTTTTAAGGAACTTTCATACTGTTCTCCATAGTGGCTGTATCAATTTACATTCCCACCAACAGTGCAAGAGGGTTCCCTTTTCTCCACACCCTCTCCAGCATTTATTGTTTCTGAATCTATAGATTGCTTTGGGTAATATAGTCATTTTCACAATGTTGATTCTTCCAATCCTAGAACATGGTATATCTCTCCATCTGTTTGTATCGTCTTTAATTTCTTTCACCAGTGTCTTATAGTTTTCTGTATACAGGTCTTTTGTCTCCTTAGGTAGATTTATTCCTAGGTATTTCATTCTTTTTGTTGCAATAGTAAATGGGAGTGTTTACTTATTTTAGTTTTTCACCATTGAGAATGATGTCGGCTGTGGGTTTGTCATATATGGCCTTTACCATGTTGAAGTAAGTTCCCTGTATGCCTAATTTCTGGAGGGTTTTTTTATCATAAAGGGGCGTTGAATTTTGTCGAAAGCTTTTTCTGCATCTATTGAGATGATCATATGGTTGTGACAGACTCTAGGTCCATCCACCTCACTACAAATAACTCAATTTCGTTTCTTTTTATGGCTGAGTAATATTCCACTGTATATATGTGCCACATCTTCTTTATCCATTCATCTGTTGATGGACACTTAGGTTGTTTCCATGTCCTGGTTATTGTAAACAGAGCTGCAATGAACATTGTGGTACATGACTCTTTTTTGAATTATGGTTTCTCTCAGGGTATATGCACAGTAGTGGGATTGCTGAGTCGTATGGTAGGTCTATTTGTAGTTTTTTAAGGAACTTTCATACTGTTCTCCATAGTGGCTGTATCAATTTACATTCCCACCAACAGTGCAATTCTGCAGTGTCATTTGTTACTTCTCCTTTTTCATTTCTAATTCTATTGATTTGAGTCTTGTCTCTTTTTTCTTGATGAGTCTGGCTAATTGTTTATCAATTTTGTTTATCTTCTCAAAGAACCAGCTTTTAGTTTTATTGATCTTTGCAACTGTTTCCTTCATTTCTTTTTCATTTATTTCTGATCTGATCTTTATGATTTCTTTCCTTCTGCTAACTTTGGAGGTTTTTTTGTTCTTCTTTCTCTAAATCTTTCAGGTGTAAGGTTAGGTTGTTTATTTGAGATGTTTCTTGTTTCTTGTGGTAGGATTGTATTGCTATAAAGTTTCCTCTTAGAAGTGCTTTTGCTGAATCCTATAGTTTTTGGGTCATCGTTTTTTCACGGTCATTTGTTTCTAGGTATTTTTTGATTTCCTGTTTGATTTCTTCAGTGATCTCTTGGTTATTTGCTAGTGTATTGTTTAGCCTCCATGTGTTTGTATTTGTTACAGATTTTTTCCTGTTATTGATATCTAGTCTCAAAGCATTGTGGTCAGAAAAGATACTTGATATAATTTAAATTTTCTTAAGTTTACCAAGGCTTGATTTGTTACCCAAGATATGATCTATCCTGGAGAATGTTCCATGAGCACTTGAGAAGAAAGTGGGGGAGGGGAGGTGTGGAGAGTGACCTGTGCTCGCACGCAGGTTTCCTGGTGGCGGCAGCAGCAGCCTTAGCATCCCATGCCCGTCTCTGGTGTCCGTGCTGATAGCCGCGGCTCGCGCCCGACTCTGGAGCTCGCTTAGGCAGTACTCTGAATCCCCTCTCTTTGTACACCCCCAAACAATGGTCTTTTGCCTCTTAGGCAGGTCCAGACTTTTTCCCAGACTCCCTCCCGGCTAGCTGTGGTGCTCTAGCCCCTTCAGGCTGTGTTCACACAGCCAACCCCAGTCCTCTCCCTGGGATCCGACCTCCGAGGCCCGAGTATTTGTTACAGATTTTTTCCTGTTATTGATATCTAGTCTCAAAGCATTGTGGTCAGAAAAGATACTTGATATAATTTAAATTTTCTTAAGTTTACCAAGGCTTGATTTGTTACCCAAGATATGATCTATCCTGGAGAATGTTCCATGAGCACTTGAGAAGAAAGTGGGGGAGGGGAGGTGTGGAGAGTGACCTGGGCTCGCACGCAGGTTTCCTGGTGGCGGCAGCAGCAGCCTTAGCATCCCATGCCCGTCTCTGGTGTCCGTGCTGATAGCCGCGGCTCGCGCCCGACTCTGGAGCTCGCTTAGGCAGTACTCTGAATCCTCTCTCTTTGTACACCCCCAAACAATGGTCTTTTGCCTCTTAGGCAGGTCCAGACTTTTTCCCAGACTCCCTCCCGGCTAGCTGTGGTGCTCTAGCCCCTTCAGGCTGTGTTCACACAGCCAACCCCAGTCCTCTCCCTGGGATCCGACCTCCGAAGCCCGAGCCTCAGCTCCCAGCCCCCGCCCGCCCCGGCGGGTGAGCAGACAAATCCTCTCGGGCTGGTGAGTGCCGGTCGGCACCGATCCTCTGTGCGGGAATCTCTCCGCTTTGCCCCCCGCACCCCTGTGGCTGCGCTCTCCTCCGCGGCTCCGAAGCTTCCCCCCTCCGCCACCCACAGTCTCCGCCCGCGAAGGGGCTTCTCGTGTGGGGAAACCTTTCCTCCTTCACAGCTCCCTCCACTGGTGCAGGTCCTGTCCCTATTCTTTTGTCTCTGTTTTTCCTTTTTTCTTTTGCCCTATCCAGGTACATGGGGAATTTCTTGCCTTTTGGGAGGTCTGAGGTCTTCTGCCAGCGTACAGTAGGTGTTCTGTAGGAGCTGTTCCCCATGTAGATGTATTTCTGATGTATTTGTGGGGAGCAAGGTGATCTCTGCGTCTTACTCCTCTGCCATCTTGAAGGTCTCCCGGTGAAATAGATTTTTAAAAACTCTAATCATAGTAACATAAATTATGGTTAAATCATCTTTCTCTAGGGGCCAAGGATGTGTCACAGGGAGCAGAATGGGATAAGTACCTGGATCTCATAAGTAACTACTGTATCTACGTGACAACTGGGACACATTGAATTACAAAGAAGGAGAAGGTTTTGTACAAAACTTTAGGTGTTTCCTTTGTCATCTGGATGATAATGATTGCATCTTGATGACAGCATGAGCAATTTGATTCCCTGTTGCTGAGTTGGGAGATACATACCATGCAAAGCAGGAACCCTCCTCAAATATGAAACCACAGATCATGACCTCCCGACTTCCTCTTCAAAACAAGAAAATTCTGGTGCCTAATGTTGGGTGTTCTGGGGACTCTGAGGTTTAGAATAAAAATATACTAAGTCCTGAATGTGAGTGGATTCTATCATTTAGTAAAAATAGAGAAAGAACAAAGAAGTATATACATAACATAGGTACATACGTACATACAGTAAGCCATGGTTCAATCCCAAAGAATCGTAGAGATCAACTAATTCAATTCCCCTATTTGTCAGTAATATTTATTTTATCTACTAAATATTATATTATTTATGCACTCTGCTCTACTAGATATCATATGAGTAATAGCAGTGATGCTTTGAGCATAGTAACGTGTGCATCGTGGTGTTTCTTAAAATGACTGAATGAATAAATGAAAAATTGGGCATTAGAGGTTGTACTACCTCCCAAATCACATGGCCTCCACTCAGGCCTGCCGCTTCCTTAATCTTCCATCTTGTATTTAACCACCGAACGAATTTCCAACACTAAAGTTAGATGGCTTATAATTGATCCTTGACAGATTCAGAAGATGGTAAAGAATCTGTCAGCACTTCAAGACTTTAATAAGAATCTTTAGCTGTCAATTTAAAAGTAAAAGAAATGCTAAATAATAGATATTTCTGGTTAACCAAATGATAAATACAATAAATTAGAAGCACATTGTTTAGCCCACTTTTTAAAGATCCTCATTATTATCTAGGGAAGAAAAGAGAGATCTAGAAAACAGAAGAAATGCACCAAAGGATCCTTCTAAACTCTATTCCCCAACAACTCTTTGAATCTTACTCTAAAGTAATGCAGGTCGGTACATTCCTGAAAGTTCAGAATTATTTTCCCTGTGCTTCTTTGAGCTTCCATTATTGAAGATGCTAGTTGAGAATTACAAAGAAAATAAATCATGACTAGTTATTTAAACATAAAAAAGTTACCTGTGGCTTAGAGGCTTAGAGGTAAATGACACTCCTATGCTCAATAACTTAGATGTTAAAAAAAATAAAAAGCAAAAGGTACTTTATCTCCACTGCTGGCACTAAGGTGTCATTAATATTGAAAAGCCCAATATCAATAATAGAAATGACTTTAGCACTGAGACCTGGATTGTGTGGAAGCATTGGATTTCTGCAATTAAAATATCATGTGAGGGAAAAATACAAAGCAGGACTCTTCAATGTCACTGGAAGAGTACACAGGATAAATGTGAGGAAACAGAAGACCATAAGCATAAGATGATGTGATTTACAATCCTGATGATACAACAAGCATACTTCTAACCTCAGTCTGTCACTATGGTTTTCAATCTTGGCAAATTCACTTGTTGCATCAGTTAAATGGGTGCCAAAAGAAACTTCTTCCTTCTTATCTTGCATGTACAGTATATATCAAATGCAACTTATTCAGCACCTAGGGTACATAGTAGAAAAGATTTATACTGACTCTAGATTTACAGGGACTCTTAAGTCAACCAAGTAATGGTAGTCATCATCATGGGGCTGTTAAATCATGTTGCCCATGGATAGTGTTGAGATATACCAAAGAGCTGTGGGTTTTAAGTCTTCATGTACAGCAATGATACTCTGGAAAATTAATACTAGCCACTCTAGGGCTCATTCTAATTTGTTCCATATTTCTACGTACAGTAAATTTGGATCTTTCTAAAGCCATTTTAAAGTTTTTCATATTTTAAGTAGAGCAAAAACATTCTTGAATACATATTTTGTAACAGTTAAAAAGTTATTACGTTCTCTGTTTTTTAAAATGTTTGAAAGCTATGACTAAGGTCTAATATAGAATATGCTTTTCTATTTATATGGAGAGGAAACTAGTGCATTTAAGTCAAATAAATAAAGATGAGAGAAAAACTTTCAAATGGCAGGTTCTACTTTAATTCATCAGAATTATTATTTCTTATGTTAGTTTCTAAATTCTACTCTGGTTGGCTTTCTAACTTACCTATTGATTATAGTAGGTCTCTTAAAACTGTGATCATAAGGTCAAACCAATACTAAAATATTAACAAATAGCACAGTCATATTGTACCCTAGTATATAGTTAAGTACGTAATTAAGATTTCCTTAACAGAAATGAGTATATATTACTTCCTGTACTTGATTGTGTGAAGATTACATACCAAATGAATTAGGACCAAAATTGAGGACTGTGTAGAGAACTCAAGGATAGCTCCTCTTACCTTGGCCATATATGGTTCTTCCAGTTATATACTGTTGTATAATAAATCACCCACAAACCTAGTGGCTTAAAATTTTTTATTATTCCCACAAATCTGCAGTTTGGGCTATCTCTACTCAATTTTGCAGCAGCTGGGATGACTCAAAGCCAGAGTCTAGCATCTTTTGTATGCTTGCTCACTCACATCTAATGGATGGGTTAGAAAGATTCCAACACCTGAGTGATGGAAAAACAGAGCCTGTAACATTTTAGAAGTTTTGTCGTAATGATGTCAACCATTTGTTTTTTCAAACAAGAGAGAACAGAAAACTGAGAGTAGATACACCATGGGACAGAGGGCATAGTATTTGTGGTCTGAGGAAGAAAACCCAAGTCAAAGGTACTAACTATTGGGTTGGCCAAAAAGTTCATTTGGGTGTTACGGAAAAAAACTGAACAAACTTTTTGGCGAACCCAATACTTAGTGTTCATTCTCTCCCCTACTTTTCCAGCATATGATCATAAAATCTATTTAAAATAAAAATGCTCCATCAGAAAAAATAGTAATGATTAGAAAGGAAATAATATAGGATAGAAAAATAAACACAATTCCAAAAAATAGGATAAAAGAATATACTAAACAAAATAAGGGTAAACATAACAGAAAAAATTGCCACAGGATTTAAGAAAAACATTAAAATATTTTCATGAATAGATTTCTCAGAGAAAACCAAACTGAGTCAGCTCGAAAAACAGATATCAAAACCCGAAAGGGAATAGAATATGAGTGCTGAACTTAGAAAATAAATGGAAAAGTGTTACATCATTACTAAAATTAATGCTACCTTAGAAGCAACAAAAAGTACAGTTGATAACAGTAATAGATGAGGCAAGAAGGCTAGACTTGAAAACAATCACAAAAAATTAAATGGAAATTAACAAAAAGATAACAGTGAAATGATGAATAGGGAAAATGAAATATATGAAAGATGGTTGAAGAAATAGGACATACTGTATGCATAATTTCTACTGCCAAAGAAGAGACTATAAATATGAAATTTAAAAATATATAAACTTCTCCAAGTATAGAAAAACTAGAATTTTCAGTAAAAAGCATAGTGAGTTTGAGGGAGAAAATGATATGGAATAATTATTACCGATATATATTGTAGTAAAATTTTTAAAAAATCTTTGAAGATAAAAAAAGAATCCAAGAAACACCCAAAACGAAAACTCATGTCACTTATCAAAGGGTAAATGTAAGGGTGATACCAACATTCCAAATGGCATATTTTGATACTGAATCACATTTCCAAAGAAACAGAAGTTTAACTTAAAAGTTTCATACTCAGCTGTATGTCATTCAAATATTCTGACATATACAATAATTTGAAAGATTAAACAACCATAAAATTTTTAGAAAACAAGAAACACCTTACCTAAATAAAAGTGATCAACAACAAATGGATTCAAATGAAATAAACAGGGCTGAGGAAACAGAAACTTTGACTTAGGATGTAGAAATCTGTGAAATGATTGTTTCTACCTTAACAGCAAGTGAAAGCCAGACATTCCATAAAATCAAACTTCTCTTGAAACCCTTGAAAGGTGGAGGTCTTATGGTAACAACTAGCCTTAAATTTAAAGAAAGGCAAGCACCTCGAAGGAGAGATGGAAGGGAGCTCTGGATTACCTAGAGCAGAGCACAGGACTGCCATACAAAATGGTAGGAAGAATTCAGCCAAAATTTTTAATAAGTTGCTAGTGGCCAAGTGTGGGCTAAGATGAGAATATAGAAGCTCTGGGATCCACAGACCCAGGGAGGTTGCACCCACTAGCAAATAATTCTCCATGGACTACACCAGGTGCTCAAGAGAAAGATGGCAAAATGAGGAGGCTGGAGAATGCCTTCTACAGGTGCAGGATCTGGGGAGGAGGTCAGATACTGCAACTGGAAAGCCCGCATCCTTCTCCCCAGTGGAACAGAAGACTTATGCCACTGGGAAAGGAGGGCAAACTCTGTGGTCCTCAAGGTTCACCTGAAAACCCATGGCAGCTGTAAGAATGAAAGGGAAAGAACCCTCTATCTTAGGGAGGGGCAGCAAAATGTCCTGGATTCAAAATTTAGAGAATCCCTCACACTGTGAGAGGGTGGAGGGACTTCTACGAGATGAAACTAGCCCTTTATTGTTTCAACCTCTACCATCCACAGGACTCTGATAATCAGACTCTAACAAATAAATCTTTAATTCAAAATACAGCAGATTCTGTGAAATTTTTAAAGAAAGGTCTTACAGTAAGCATGCACATTTCTTATTAGAAAAGGAAGGTACCAAAGAGATATAGAATAATGGTACAATTTCATATATTCATTTCTGCTACTTTACAGTATCAGAATTCTCAGTGAATATTACAAAGGGAGGTCAGATAGTTTAGTCTGATACAAGAAATCATTTTAAAATTCTAATTAGTTGACAAAGGAATATGATTTTTTAAATTAAATTCTGCAATCACTTCAGTTTAAAATTTCCCTTCTGTTAAATAATAATTTTTAAAAAAACCTTTATGGAGTGTGCTAATACTGATACTTTTTTATCTACTAGGTGCCAAACAACCCCTCTTTAAAAGAATGAAATTTCATCATAATAGGGAAATTTAATGAGTTCTCATGAACAATTAAAAAGATTATTTGCATATTTTTAGCCTATTGGAGGAAAAAAATACCAAGCAGTAAAGGTTTAGCAATAATCACATGCTGAGAAGGAGTGAAAAGGGAAACATTAAATGCTTTTCTTTCTTCCTGAAGCCACGGATAACATTTCAGGAGGCTTATTAGCATTCACGTTGGAGTGACCTGGTTACCAGTCCTCTGTACTTAGGCAGGTGTTTATTATAGGTGCTTCATCTTTGGTATTTTTATCCCTCTAAGAAAATTAGGAATACAGAGAGTACCCACGTCTGATTATGTTCACAGTGGTATCTATTACAGCAGCGGGAAAAGGGAAATTACACCCAAAGCAAATCTTGAGAAACGTGACAAGCTCTCTTTGAAGAGTCTATTTTGTTCTTTGTCACCCAGTCTCTGGTACACAGAGCCATCAAAAATATCTGGCCCCCAAGTCAAGGCAGCAAAGGTAAGGAGCTGGAAAGAACATGAGCTTTCAGAGTCAGAAACGATTAGACATTTACTACCAAGTGACCTCTAACAAGAAGTTTTTTTCTCTGTAAATCTGTAGATTGCACATATGTAAAGTTTGTAATAATATCTTTTAGGGCTGTTGTGATGATCAGGGAAAAATGTGTTTTTCCCAGTACAGTTTCCTATATATAGAAGGCACTCACTGCTTGGCAGCTAGGGCAAAACATTTGAATAATAATAAACACCCATTAGCAGACAAGCAGCACATCATTAATGGGGAGACTACTCAAGCTAGTATCTAACAAGTGGAAAACAATATAGTCAATAGAGTCATCTTTGATTCTGAAGACCAGCGATGATTTCTGTTACCCTGTATCTTTTCCGTCTGCACCTTTAATTAACCCTGACACTGGAATATGCTTCTTTCAAAATGGAACAGACAAACTGAAAACATTGGCATACTCCCACATTTCATTCCATCCACTCATTTTTATTTCAGCCACAGCTCTGGTGGGCTGTGCTGACTCATGCTGACATTGTCCCACTCCAAAGGCACTCTGTACATCTCTCTGTTTTTTCACCTCTGAGCTTTCTCAGGAGCCACCCAGCTCTCTCAGACTATGAAAGCACAACCTATAAGAGCAAGAGGAGAGGGATGGGGAGGGTGCAGTCAATCTCTCAGGCAACTTTCAACCAATGGGAATAGGAGCCAGTGGATAAATTCCCCAGACTCCTGTCCTTTGGAAGGAAAATTCTAGGAGGCATTCCTTATGCTTTGTGTAGGTCTCTTCTGCACTGAGCCCCTGTTGCCTGCAGCAGGGATCTCTATAATGAGTTATTGGCTTTCATTCTTTTCTCTTCTCTCCCCACTCCCCTTTTTGAACTCCCTGGCATTGTCTACCAAAGAAACTTCCTATTTCAGGCTCTGTTTTCAGGGGTGTCCAAACTAAGCCACTTTTCAAAAATGGGATGGATATCAGTTGTAATTTAGACCTGGACACACTCAAAAGGTACACACCTCATAACTTTGATATTATAATTTGAATAAAAAAGCAGGTATCACTTTTCACAAGATCTTTCATACAGATGGAAGATAGATATACAGTAAGAAGAGGTGACAGATGGTCAGGAAGAAAAGATTTTGAAAGAAAAAATATGTAACTCAGTGATTTAGTATCTCACATTCATTTTGCTTGGTCTTATGTACATAAAGGAAATGAACTCGTAAGAAATATAACAGATTACAGTGCAGAAGAGAATCTTAGTTGAAGATGCTCTTTACAGTTTTATTAATATAATGGATTCAAGGATGAATTTTATATTTCACGATGGAAAAAAAATGTAATTTGCTGACACCTACACCATTAGTACCAGAGTTTTTAAACCTTAATTATGAAAAATTTCCCCAATACATAAAATATACAGAATATAATGAAATTCCCATGTAACCATAGTCCAGCTTCAACAATTGTCAAAATTTTGCTTCTCTTATTTTATGACTCCTTAATTTTTTCTTGAGTATTTTAAAGCACCCCTAAGATATCATATCATTTAACCCATAAATAGTTCAGTAGGAATCTCTGCCAAATAACCACAAGGTATTATCATGCCTAACAAAATTTAATATTAATATCTTAACATAATCTAGTGTCCAGTCCTTATTAAATTCTCCACTTGTCTCAAAAGTCTTTTTATAGTTAATTCATTTGAATAAAGATCCAAAAATGGCTCTAACTTATATTTGGTTGTTAAGCCTCCTAAATATCTCATGATTTATTGTAGTTCCTCTTCCACATTAAAAAAAAACTTTAGTGAGATGTAATTAAAGTACAGTAAAAGGCACAGCTTTTATTATGAGTTCTGATAAATGTATACAGTACATTAATATAACCACTCCAATCAATATGTGGAATATTTTCATCATGCCAGAAGCTTGCCTAATATTCCTTTGCAGCCAATCAACCTTCCACCCCACCACAATGGAAACAATCATTGATAAGATTTCTAACAATTCAGCTTAGTTTGACTGTTTCAGAGCTACATACAAATAGGATCACAAGATGGGTACTCTTTTGTGACTGGCTTTTTTCTCTCAACATAATGTACTGAGATTTATCCATGTTGTTGCTTTTATCAGTATTACTATCGAGGAACAATATTCCATTGAATAAACATGCCACTTATTGTTTATCTATTCACTTGTTGAGTGGTTTCCACTTTTTGTGATAAATAAAGCTGCCCTGAATATTCTTGTACAGGAATTTTTGTGGACTTGTGATCATATATTTTAAAAAATTTCTCTTGGGTAATATCCAGGAGAGGCATTTCTTGATCATACAGTAAGTGTATGTTTTAACTTTATTTAAAAAATCATAAAACTGTTTTATGAAGTGCATGTTGTCTTTTACACTTCCACCAGCAATGTATGAGAGTTCTTGCTGCTTCACACTCTCACTAAATTTGATGTTTCAGTCTTTTAAAAATTTTGGCCATTCTAATGGGAGTCTAATGGTATCATACTCTGTTTTAAATGTTTACTTCTACGGTGACTAATGATGTTAAGTGCTTTTGTATGTGCTTATTGATCATTCTTGTTTTCTAAACTGTCTAATTCTTTCATCTGTTTGTATTATTTTTGTCTTCTGATTACTATGTTGCAGAAGTTGTTCATACATACTTGATACAAGTCCTTTGCAAGATATGTCTTACAAAAATCATCACCCAGTATGTGGCTTGCTGATTCATTTTCTTAAAATTTTTTTTAAGAGTAAATGTACTAAACTTTGATAAAGTCCAATTTATCATTTTATTAGTGCTATTATGTCCTGTTTTTAAAAAGTATTGCCTACTCTCTATTACAAAAATATTCTCACATTTTCTTACAGTTTTATAATTTTAGCTTTTACATTTAGATCTGTGTTCTATCTCAAATTATGGTGTGAGATTGGAGTCAAAGGTCTCTTCCTTTTTCAAATGGATATCCAGTTTCCCCAGAACCACTGGTTGAAAAGACTATCCTTTCTCCCACTGAATTAACTTGTCATTGTGAAAATCAATTGACTGTATACATGTGGATCTATTTCTGAACCCTCAATTCTGTTGCATTTGATCTATCTGTCCCCACATACACTGTCTTGGTTGCTATTATTTTATATTGATCCTTGAAATCAGGTTGATCAATTTCTCAAAATTTTACCTTCTTTATCAATAATTTTTGGCTGTCTTAGGTCCTTTGCATGTCCACATAAATTATAGAATCAGCTTATTAATTTCTACAAAATAGCCTATGAGAATTTTGGGGGGGTTGTAGTGAATACATACAGACAAATTTAGGTAGAATTGATGTCTGATTACAAACACTGAATCTTTCAATCCATGAGCATGGTATATCAATTTACTTAGGTCTTCTTTTATTTATTTCAGCAATGTTTTGTAAGTTTCAGCATATGGGTCTTACATATATTTCATTAACTTCATTCTTAAATAGTTAATGGTTTTTGTTACTATTTATAAATAATCATTTTAATTGTATTTTTCTATTAATTGTTTCTTATGTCTAGAACTATAATTAATTTTTGTATATTGGGCTAGTGTACCTTACTAAATTCACTTATTAGTTCTAGTGGACTATTGTTTTGTTTTTGTACATTGCTTAGAATTTTCCAAGATAAGCAATCATGCCATATTCAATTTCCATTGTCCTCAGATGTTGTTAATGTAAATGAGCAAAGAATGGAAGAATCACATTATTGATTAATCATTATGAAGTAACTAAGGAATGTGGAACATAATACTTTTCCAGACGTGTTTCTCATTCACAGCACTACACAGATACTGTCAGATTTTAAATACAGAATAAAATAAGATTTCATGGGTTTAATGCTCTTTAAATGTAGGTCAACTCTCACCCCATTGCTTTGATGGTATTTTAATCTTTTGAATTTTTAATTTTATGCCCAAAGAAATACATAAAAATATTATTTCATTACCAGCCAAGAAAAATGTGATAAGGACTTGCCAAGCACTGGTGTAACAAGCAAAGGAACTACCCAAAAATATCATACCTGCATACGTTGACAGAATGTTGTGGCATACACTATGTGTGATTTTGGTTGTCAGTAATTTCAACAGAGCTTTTTGCAGTGACGGGAACAGAGCATCTGATTGGAAATTGTCAAGAGCTACTAGAGGAATTACTTGCCAATTCAGATAAATATTTGGAAACAGAAAATTGGTCCTGTGGAGACTATAAAATTTCCTTCTTGCAAGCCATTGAATGATGTTGATGAGAACTGCTTTCAGCTTGTCATAAATTCCAGTTGTCAAATCTTCAAGTCAAAGAAACGCACAGTCCCTGTGATCACTCAGGTCAAGCTGTTCCTCTTATGAAGCACATCTCCAGATAAATCTTGCTGGTGTTAAGTTGTCTTGATTACCAAGGAAGCCTAGTCACAATGTGTCCTCTATGACCAATGGCCTAGCAAAAAGTATATGTGATGTTCACTATTAATCTTACTGTCATTTGAAAAGATTACATTGATGTAGCTTTGGGGATTTAGGCTCCAGAAAAGAAAACAAAGACATTTCAAACATTTCAGAATGCTCTGAATTTTACTTGTTTCTTGGTGATATTACTTTCATCTATTCTTAATTTGCAGCACAAGGGAGAGATACATCCAAAGATGCAAATTTTCCTATGTTAAATTATGAATGACGTGCACAATATCTGCTGTCCACCTGATGTAGAGAGATATGTTAGCAATTAATTTCTAGAAATAAGAAAAAAATTATTCCAGTTCTAGAGGAAGTAAAATAAGACAGGAATTTTGCATATTATTTTTAACATAATTAGCATCACCAATAATGGTAAAGCAAACAAAAAGATAGTAAGTTGTTTTCGAATTTTCCTTAGGAGAAACACTTTTTGTAGTACCTGGTACATGAAATAAACAGCAGATGTATGATAAATGGAAAAATGATTAATAGCTGGGCTGATGCACAAGAGACATGGAGTCTGCCCCAACATTTTTTTCTTATATTTGAGAGATGAGGTTTATCTAAGTTATGAAGATGAATAAACAGAATGAACACTCATCTACACACTGCCCATCTTAAGCAATAGACTATTACTAATAATTTATGAGATTCCTGACAGCTCTTTGTGATTCCATTACTTACCTCTTCCCCTGAATTTCAGGTTCATCCTTCTCTTGCTATAACTTATTTATCTATTCCAAAAAAAATGCATTGTTCAATTTTGAAGTGTTTTTGAACTTTATATAAATATTAGTCTTGCTGTGAATAGTTCTGTACAATTTTTAAAAGGTTTTCTGAGATTTACTTTTGAACCTGTGGCTATATTTGATTTGTTGTTACTGTTGCATATTATACCATCACATGGAACTATGATAATTTATTTATCCCTCCTTCCTCGGTGGACATTTGAGTCGTTTCTAGTTTTCTTGCTACTACAAAAGATGCTATACATATTCTGATATATTTCTCCTGTACAACATGTGTAACAGTTTCACTAATGTATGTACTTAGAGTAAAATTTTTTGATCATTTTTAACTTTCTTGGAACACATCAAGTGTCTAAAATGTTTGTTCCAGTTTACAGTCCCACAAGAAGTGAACAATAATCTCTTGGTTTCACATACTTAAGTAATGTCACACTTTTAAAATCTTGCCTACCTTAAATGTACGAAATGGTGCATTGTTTTTCAATTTGCATTTTGCTGATTGTCTTTTGAGCACTGCAAATAATGCTACTATGAATACTGGTGTATCTTTGATTTAATTTTAAATGTAAATTACTTGGAATAAATTAGATTTGGTCATAATGTAGTATACTTCTAAAGTATGTTAGTTATAGTTTACTAATGTTGTGTAAAGGTATTTTGCATCTGTATTTATGAAGATATTGGTTGGTAATTTTTTCTTTTGTCATATAATTTTTTATTAGCTTTTGGTATTAGAGATTGGCTGGCCTCATAAAACAAGTTAGTCTTAGCCATTAATCCCTATTCTATTCTCTGAAAAGGTTTATGTTATTTCTTCCCTGACCGTTTGGTAGATCTTACCATATGATTCTTGCATTTTCTTATTGGAAAGATTTTTTTTTAAGCAATTCAATTTCTTTAATATACAGTGGGCTTGTAGATTCTTTGTTTCTTCTTATGTCAATTTTGAAAGGTTGGATTTTTCAAGAAAATTTGTCTATTTCATAAAATTTAAAAAAATTTTGTCATGAAGTTTTTTATACTATCTCATTATCTTATCATATGGTATATAATATATATATATAACATCCTATCTGTATAATCTATGGTGATAACTCCTTTTTCACTGCTGATTTGGTGATTTGTACTCTCTCTTTTTCTTGATCAGTACAGTTACAGGGTTTGTTAATTTTATTTATATTTTCAAAGAACTAGCTTTGGGCTTGATTGCCATTCTCTATTGTCTATCCCTGTTCTATTTATTAATTTCTTCTTGTTACTATTTTCTTATTTCTATATACTTTCAGTTTAATTTTTTTATCCTTTAAAGTTTCCTAAGGTGGAACTTGAAGGCATTGGTGTTAAATCTTTTATCTTTTCTAACATAAGAAATTTCTAAAATAATTTTCCATTTAAGCAATGCTTTAGCTGTATCTCACCAATTTTGATATGTTATATTTTTTGTTATTTATCTTAATGTCCCTTAAGAGCTTGTCTTTTTCTCTTGTATAATTTTAAAATATGCTGTTTTATTTTCCAGTACTCTGGGGTTTCCTGGATATTTTACTATTATTAAAAACATAATTTGTATGATTTTAACTATTTTAAATCTATTGAGACTTGTTTCTATTACCCAGCACATATTTCTTTTTAATTGATGTACTTTGTGTGCTTAGGAAGTATTTATTCTGAAATTGTTGGATGTAATATTCTATAAATTCTTATTAGATCAAGATATTTAGAGTTACGTTTTTACTAATTTTCTTCTAATTGTTTTATCATTTGCTGTGAGAACAGTGATAAAATCTACCATCCTGGGATTTTCTATTTCTCCTTTTAGTTCTATCTATTTCTTTTTTTTTTAACATCTTTATTGGAGTATAATTGCTTTACAATGGTGTGTTAGTTTCTGCTTTATAACAAAGTGAATCAGCTATACATATACATATATCCCCATTACTCCTCCCTCTTGCATCTTCCTCCCACCCTCCCTATCCCACCCAAAACTCTATGTCTTTATTAGTCTTTTGTGGAAAGTATATTGAAAGGCTTGCTTTTTAATTAACTCAATCTTTGTCTTTTAACTGGAGTGTTTAGACTATTAATATTTTATGTGATTATTGATATGGATGGATTTAGGTCCATCATTTTATTTTCTGTTTTCTGTTTGTACCCTCTGTTTTTCTTTCTGTTCCTCTGCTTCTGATTACCTAGCTACTTGGATTCTTTTCATTTGTTTATTTTCCCTTTTATCTATTGCCTTTAGGCTATATCAATTTGTATTGTTTTTTAGTAGTTGCTCTAGGGATTAAGATAGGCAAACCAACATTCCACGTCTACTTAAAGTTAATATTGTTCTACTTCACATAAAATATAAAAATCTTGGAACCATATAGATCACTTTTAAAACCCTCCAGCGAACTCTATGTAATAGCTGTGATATGTATTGATATTATGTCTACAGACACTGAAAACCCAATACATTTATATTCCATCATACATACTTTAAAAGCAGTCATACATATTTTAAGAACTTATCAAGAAAATTATCCAGATATTTGCAATTTCTATTGCTCCTCCCTCATTCCTGTTGATGCATGGTTTCCTCTGGTATTATTTCCCTTTAGCCTAAACAACTTTACTTAGCATTTCTTGTAGATCAGATTTGCTGGCAAAAATTTCCCATAATTTTCTTTCATCTGAAACTATGTATTTTAGTTCCATTCCTGAATGATATTTTTACTGGGTTAGGCTTTAGGTTGGAAATCTTGTCTTTCTGCACTTGAAGAATATCAATTCAATTTCTGGCTTCCATGGTTTTTGGTGAGAATTACAATGATACAAATCATTTTTCTCTGTGTCTAATGTGTTATTTTTCCAGGTAGTCTCAACGTTTTTGTTGTTATTATTTGTTTGTTTTGCTGTTTTATTGACATGGATCTCAGCATGATATTCTTCGAGTTGACTGTGTTTTAGTTTTGCTGAGCATCTTCAATTTGTAAATGTAAGTCTGTCACAATGCTTTATTTACATTTACATATCTATATCTATTTCTGTATAAATATTTATCTATTTGTATCTATCTATCTAATCTTTATATTTTTTTCCCACATTTCTTTTCTAGAGTTCTAATTATACACAGATTAAATGTTTGATGTTGCCCCAAAGATCTTGAACTCTATTTTTTCCATGACTCTCTGATTTTTAAAAGTCTTTTTCTCTCTTTACTTCAGATTGGATAAATTTTAAGCCTATCTTCAGATTTACTCAGTGTTTCCTCTGTCATGCTCATTCTGCTCGTGAGTCCATTTGTTGAATATTTTAACTCAGATATTGTACATTTAAGTTCTAACTTCCACTTCACTATTTTATATAGTTTTTCTTTTTTATATATAATTTTTTTCTGTCATGATCGCCTGTGTTTCCCTTTATATCATGGAGCATTGTAATAATTGCTGTTTTAAAGCCTTGTCTGGTAATTAAAACATATGGGTCATTTCAATGTTGGCATTTGTTCATTGATTGTTTTTTACCTTGAGAATTACTAGCAATTTCCTGGTTCTTTGTATGTCTACCATGTAAACTATGTTGTGTAGATTCTGAATTCTGTTATATTCTTATGGAGAATGTTGAGGCTGCTGCTTTACCAGGCAATCAACTCAGGTAGGTTCATACTACAAGGTTTTTTTTTGTTTGTTTTGTTTTTTTTCCTTTTGTGCAGTGGTTTAAAGCCAATTTCATGTTACCAAACCTTTTTTCTACCAGTTTAGAGCTGTCGCATTCATGTGTAGATCTTGTGTGAGCCTAAGCCTTTGGTAGATTCATATACAAAATACAGGTTCCCTCTCCCTGGCTCCTTCTGCTCTGGCATTGTCACGCACTCTGTGGCCCAAAGGGGTTCCTTTTCCTGGTTCCTATGTCCAGAATGATTTTTTTTCTCAGATTTTTGGCCACACATTTCATCACCACTGCCAGGCTTCTCCATTATTGGAGCTCACAATAGAGCACAATCAATATCACATATATAAATAATATATAAATAATTATAAATAATAAACAAAGAACTCATATCCAGAATAAACAAATAACTCTTACAACTCAATATTAAGAAGGCGAACCACAACAGATAATAGGGAAAATATTCAAACAAATGTTTCACAAGGTATAAAAATAGCCAATAAGCACATGACAAAATGCTCAAGATTATTAGTTAACAGGAAAAGGCAAATAAAAAACCATAATGAAATAGCACTACCTACTCCCTAGAATGGCCTTTTTTTTTTTTTTGAAAGATTGAAATGGTCAATTGCTGGCAAGCATGTAGAGAAACTGAAACTCTCCTACACTGCATGTAGAAATGTAAAACGGTCCTACCACTTTGTAAAATCATTGGGTAGGTTCTTAAAAAGTTAAACTTATACTTACCATATGCCATTCCCCAATTCATTATGCAGAATGAAAAAAGTGAGACATATGAAAAGCACATGCTTTACAATTCCACTTATACAAAATTCTAGAAAAAAAACCACTAATGTATAATGACAAAATGTGAATCAATTGTTGTGTGAGACTAGGAGCAAAGAATGGGGTGTACTTCTGAAAATGATGGATATATTCACTACCTTGATTGGGGCAGTGATTTCATGCTGTGCACATTTGTCAGTGCTTACCAAATTGCTTGTTTTTAATGGATGTGGTTTATTTTACATAAATTACCCCTCAAAAAAGTTATTGAAGAGATAGTATATATGTAAACCTAAAACAACTTCATAAGTTAATGAATAAAAGTGCAAATCTCACATTTCAGTAACTTTTGGTAGAGTTAATTCTTAAAAAGAGGACTAATTAGGCAGGATCTGCCCTTATCTACTTTGCCAGACTCTGTCTTAATTTGTTTTCAGCGCCATAGAACATGATATAAGCATGCGTGCTTCTTTAACCTTTTATCAAGTTATTGCCTTCACCTGGAATCATCTTCCTTTCTCTGTACACCCTTTAGGATTCCCACTCATTGTTTAAAACCTGGCTATCAAGCATTCCCCTTTTAAGTTTTTCCTTTGTACTTCTTGGATGTTACCAGCTCCTGCCTGTAAATCTCTCTTAGTTTTTTGCGTGTCCTTCTCTCATAGAATTTACATTTTTTCTTTGCATTATGCAGAGGTAGTTGTGTGAATGTCAACCTTCTTCGCTAGACTCAAAGTTTATCAGCACTTGACTAAGTGCGCTGGGTTCTGAAACAGGCCTAGGACCTAAGGGACAGCTATTAAATGTACATTAAATTGTAGTTAAACTTAGGTTCAAATTTAATATTAAAATAGACTATACTTGGGCTTCTCTGGTGGCGCGGTGGTTGACAATCCGCCTGCCGATGCAGGGGACACGGGTTCGTGTCCCGGTCCGGGAGGGTCCCACATGCCGTGGAGTGGCTGGACCCGTGAGCCATGGCCACTGAGGCTGCGCGTCTGGAGCCTGTGCTCCGCAATGGGAGAGGCCACAACAGTGAGAGGCCCGCGTACCGCAAAAAAAAAAAAAAAAAAAAAAAAAAAAAAAAAATAGACTATACTTTCCTATTATAAGCCTTGTAGAAAAAAAAAATGGACAGCAGTGTATGCTGTTAAGGTTAAAGAAAAACATTCATAAAGAAGGAGTCTCCAGAAAGAAATTTCAAGTTCAAGTTAACTGTGAAAAACATAGGACGTTTTTTCCTTCCTCAATTAAGTTTACTAGCTTTGGCCTAACAATGTAAATCATTTCTGAATAAATGGGGCTTTCCAAAAGATGAACTATTTGCTTTTTAAATACTACACAGAGACATTCAGGCTTCTTAGAATTTCTGTGAAGAATTTTTGAAATTTCAGAAGTACCTTTCAAACATTTTTTGCAAATGTGTAGATGTCACTTTCAAAACCAAATTGCATGAAAGTTAAACATGGAAGGAAGACTTTATTCCAGTCTATTACAATAGGGGAGAAAGATCAGAACTTATTCTGAGATTTGGGCTGTGGGGATCATAGGCCATCTGTGTTTGCTAATTGGTCTTACCCAAGGGAAAAGTAAACTTTCATGTGCCTTCATGATGAAAGGAAGTTTTACACTTGGAGCAAGGTGCTCCAGAAGGGAAGTTAGGCTCCTATCCTCCCACAGAGACTGGAAGGTAGGAACACTATCTTCTTCCATAATGTCATTTCAAAGGGATGGCCCCAGGTCCTTGAGAAAGACAGTCCTGGGTTTTAGAACTGGCAAGAGGCTTTTTAAAATATTTGCATTTCAAAGGGGCAAAGAAAGATTTTACAGTTACATATTTTCTAAAGCAAATGCTCTAAGAAAAGGGAGCAGAGGGACCTCTGTGGTTAGGCCATCTGGATTCTATAAGGGCCTGGGTGAAAGGGCGGTAAGGGGCTTAGAGGCAGGAAGAAGCCTGTCTAAAGTGTAGTTAAGTAGAAGGAACTGTTAAGGCCATCTTGACCATCAATTCTTTAGCTACTGATCTCATGTTTCTGACATTCAGCCTTAGCTTTGTCATCACACCATGGAAAGTGTCCTTAAGCAGAGAACTGGTTCTTTGATCCAGGAAACGGAGGCTCCAAGGGTATGTCATTTTGCTCTCTGCCAAGCTGAATGTGGACCATAATAGTTTTCTTCCAATACTTCAAGGCCAGAGCAAGGACAAGACAGATTCAAGTGGCCTATACAGTTGTACACATTGTACTTTAACAGGGAAAATTTTTCTTAATTGATCAAGAAAATTCAACTCTCCTTCAATAGTAATGAAAATAGAATTGATAATGCTTGCTGTGCTCTAACTTAGATCTTTACCGTACTGTTTGTCCAAAATGTTGCAGCATACATATTATTTTGGGAGCAGAGAGGTTGAATTTAATCAGTGCCTTTTGTTTTCTTGCTATTTGCTTTGATTGCTGCAGTTTAGCTGTTTGGATCTGTTGAGTCATTATCTCTTCCTCCCCCTTTTTCCTTACTTCTCTTTGTTTCATTAGCATCTTTATTTTATAATTTCTTCAGTGTTTGAGCTGTGGTGCTCAGTGTTTAAATGATTGTTTTGTTTCCAAATTCCTTTTTGCATCAGAAACTTTTATTTCAAACTAAAGTAGTTTGAACAAATCTGATGTCTACTTTGGAATTATATTTCTTCATACATTTGTGAGAGAGTTGGTAGCATTCTATTGAATGATGTGGATAATTAAGTAAATTAGCATAATGCCCTGTAGGTAGGGTAAGCTAAATTGATTGCCTTGATAGCCCCAGTTAATGGCCTCACTCTATCCATGCTCTGTTTGTTTTTTTGGTTTTTTTTTTGTTTTTTGTTTTTTTGCAGTACGCGGGCCTCTCACTGCTGTGGCCTCTCCCATTGTGGGGCACAGGCTCCGGAAGCGCAGGCTCAGCGGCCATGGCTCACGGGCCCAGCCACTCCACGGCATGTGGGATCTTCCCGGACCGGGGCACGAACCCGTGTCCCCTGCATCTGCAGGCAGATTCTCAACCACTGCGCCACCAGGGAAGCCCTATCCATGCTCTTTGGAGTGTGATTTTGCTGCTCTCCTCATCAAGAGGTAGAGTGTATTTCTCCAGTGTATTTCTCCACACCTTGACTCTGTGCTGGTCTTGTGACTTACTTTGACCAATAGAATGCAGCAGAAGAGCTATTTGCCAGTTCTAAGCCTAGGAACTTTAGTGGATGTCTGCATCTTCCAGGAGTATTAAACCTGGACTAGCCAATGTAAGGATTAGAGATCACATTGAAGAGAGATGAGTATTCTCAGCCAGCACCTGGCCAACCATCAAACTAGCAAGTACCTGACCAAGACTACTCAAGATCAGCCACAGCTGTTCATATCAGGCAAACCACAGATTGATACATAGACTGAGAACAAAAATAAATGTAAATGTTTCCCACCACTAGGATTTTGTGGTTGCTTGTTACACAGCACTGTTAGAGTATTAAGTAACTGATGCATCAACTTTCTTTTTCCCAGATGGCATACACTTTCTCCCACTTAATTGTTTCAAACATCTGTTGACTGCCATACTATATACCAAGGTACAGCGGCCAGTACTAAAGTCAACAAACAAATATCAAGAACCTTTCTCTCAGTTGACACGCTCATGTGAGAGACAGAAGGAAAAAAACAGTCAACGCTTTATAACAGAGTGTGATGTGTTATATCTGATGAGCACAGGGTTCATGGAGCCCCCATAATGGTATTTAACTCAAATAGGCATCAAATGGTCTTTCTGGCACTGAGTGACATGTGTGGAATCTTGAATTAGGGTGAATAGGAGCTAGGTTGGTTAAAAAGATGTGATAGAAAACCATTCTAGGAAGCAGCAAATTATTTTCTAAATCATTAGAGAGCAAAGGGTACTGCAAAGATGTTAATTACTTAAAAATAATGACATATGTGGGTTCAGCAGAGATGATTTGGGGAATTTAAGTAAAGAACAGATTGGAGCATAAATATCCTTGTGTTCCAAAAGTCTGATGGCTATCTTGAAAATTATAGAAAAAAATGAAGATTATTAAAAATTACAGTTGATGTGGTTATTCGAAGCATTTCAGAAGCTCTTTATGGCCGTCAGGGAGACAAATATGGGAGGGTCAAAGATTACAGCCATGCAGTAAGAGTCTACTTCAGTAATTCAAGCAACAAGTGAGGAGGATGTGGTGTACCTGAAGCCGTGGAGCAAATGCAAAGAAAGAAAAGAGTAAAAAGAATAGAGTTTGGTTGTTCTAGTAGTCAAGGAATGGATAGAGACACAATGAGAAATGAAAGAAAAGAAGAACCACCACATATATAGAAGGAAATTAAGCTAGCAAATAGCATCAATTACATGGCTTCGTATCCCATGGGAACTTCCAAAAGTTTCTGAGGGAGTCTCTCACTAAGTGACTAAGTGACCACTGAAAGAAAGAAAGAGTAGCATGGTAGAAACTTTGAATTCAAAAGTGTTGGGGACTAAATTTATGTCCTAAATTATGAATAACCATTAATCTCATGGTTGTATCCTCATTAATGAGAGTTCCTCAAAGGAGGTAGAGAAGATGGCAAAAATGGCCACATAACCTTTCCTTCCTTGAGGAGGTAAAATCTCTTTCTATACCCCTTCAATCTGGGGTATGCAACTTGATTTGACTTAAAAAAGCAATGGAAAGGAAACTGAAAATTCTGAGCCTGACCTCAAGAAGCTTTTATATGCGTCTCACTCTTGGGACCCTGAGACCATCGTGTGTACAAACCTGGGCTAACCTGTTGGGGGCTAAAAGAGCAAATGGAATAAAGACAAGCCATTCTCGTTAACAACCCCTTTGACCAACTAGCCTCCGTCAACCAGGGAGCTTGCCATAGGTGCATGAGAGAGCCCAGCTGAGATCAGTTGAAGGACTTTCCTAGATGGCTCGGAACAAAGTGCATATCCAATGACAAATGTATGGCTATTATTTTAAGTCACAGTGTTTATGATGATTTTTTAAAGCTATAAAAGCCAACTGATACAGAAGTTTTCCTAGAAAGATGGTCCCAGAATATCATGGCTTCCAGTTGGAAACAAGGTATTTCTCTTGTTCATGCTCTACCTTCTGCAATAGTATCTGCATATTGAATTTGTGACATATGACTATAAAAGCAAAGAAAATGAAGCAGGGTGGAAAGAAAACGATGACTCTACTTAACTAAACTAGGCAGGGATAAAATTGATAACCTTTATGGTTTGAATTCATAAGCCCATTTTACCCTCAATTTAGTTTTATGTCTTCAAAAGCTTCTGTCCAATTTTACAGATTTCATAAAAGAAATAATTTTCTTTCGAAATTTCAGAATTGCTCTTTGGTTCAATTAAACCTTGATGCCAGGGCAACTGAAGCTGTAACCAGTTGACTGTCCTCCATATCTTGGCCAAGTGAATACATTCTGCATTTTTCCTTCATCTGCCTTGGATGAATTATTCATTGATTGAACTCACATTTCCAGGAATGCAGATGGAAAATGGTTTTTAAAATGTGCCCTTTAATAGAGTGTTCTATTTTTTTTCTCATTAAATGTCTTTGTGTAGTCAATTATTGCTTCTAACCAACCACAGCTATGCCCTGGTGGCTCATTATCACCTTGGGTTCTTTTACTCTCCCATAATATTCTTTTTCTATGCCTGAGTTTGCTATTCCAGAAATACCTGTGCAATCCTCATATTTGAAATCCTACATTTATGCTGTTTCTTCTGACAAATGAAAAGTATAAGATGCAATACATGGGACTGAGCAAAATGCTCAGTTTTTTCTTTCTTTTTTCCTACTACCTTTCCTCTTTTCCTCTATTCTTCCCCCCCTTCATCTTTCATTTATCAGAATACTAAATTATTTGATATACTGTTTACCAGTATAGCTTTATATCCAATTTATTCTTGAACTCCCAACTCTTTTAAATGTTTCATGTTTTGAATCCGTAAAAATATTGTTTTTTCTTAAATGTTGTATAGTAGAAAGAGAAGCAATTTTGAAGTCATCCATTTTGTATTTAATCCAGACTGCACCATGTTCTTGCAAAGAAATGTGTCAAGTAACCTAGATGATTCTCACTACCTTACCTACAAAATGAGGTGAATAACCCTATTTTAGAAGAGTGGTATGAGAATAACATTAATTGTGTATATTAAAAACAAAAAAACTTTGTAACATGGGTGGTGCTTTATACACTGTAGAATTGTGTGAGCATGTCTAGGGAGTAAAACAAATAGTAAGTTCCCAAAATGAACTGAAGTAGAGAAAGGCTTTTCTAGGACTTGAAAATTTAAATGACCCTTGAAGGGTTATAAAAATTGATAATTTTAAGAAAGGAGAGCTCTTCTAGGAAGAGACTTTCCAATCTGGGTTCCTAATGGTTATTTCTGTAGTCTTCTGAATATTTAAAATGGAAACTTTTGCATTTTTGTGATTACTCTACGTCTCATATCCCAAGACTGAGAGCATATGTATACATACTCTTAAGTAAGCAGCAGCAACGGCTACTCTTTTTCATTACGGCATTTTAATGTTCATAAAAGAAGAGTTGGCTTTATATAGAAAGAATATATTTCTAATTTTATATTCACAGCTTTTCTTCCATTTTCATCATTTTTTTTTTTTTTTTAATTTATGGCTGTGTTGGGTCTTTGTTGCTGCCTGCGGGCTTTCTCTAGTTGCGGCGAGCGGGGGCTACTCTTCATGGCAGTGCGCAGACTTCTCATTGCGGTGGTTTCTCTTGTTGCGGAGCACGGGCTCTAGAGCGCAGGCTCAGCAGTTGTGGCACGCGGGCTCAATAGTTGTGGCTCACAGGCTCTAGAGCGCAGGCTCAGTAGTTGTGGCGCACGGGCATAGTTGCTCCGCGGCACGTGGGAACTTCCCGTACCAGGGCTCGAAGCCGTGTCCCCTGCACTGGCAGGCGGATTCTTAACCACTGCGCCACCAGGGAAGTCCATTTTCATCTATTTTTAACCACATTTTTCACTTCACAAACTTCACACATATCTTATGCAAGAAAACAAAGTATTATCTGACGTACAAAGTCATATATATTTCAAATAGAGGGTGAGTAGACAAGAAGATTAATTTGCTTTTTGTCAACCCCATCCTCCACTTTTCCTTTGTCACTTATTTCTTTCTGTCTCCTTGGTAACTGGGAAAGGCATAGTGAATAAATGATAAGGAAAGAATTCATCACCTCGCATAAATCTGTGTAATGGGGTGAAATTCAGATTCAACCTAACCCTGCTGTATTGGTTGTACTACCTTGGGTATTCTTGACTGCAAAGGTAAGAGATGACAGTTTATTTTCAAACTTGTAGCATTAAATACGCAGTTAGATGGGAGAATCACTTGGCTTGCGGTTTCTATTTGTGGCCTCCAGAGGGCAGTATTCATTCTTTCAGTAGTATAGAACATTACTAGCTGTCTATCTATCTATCTATCTATCTATTTATCTATCTATCTATCTCCTTTTGAATTTATGTTGGTGTTTCTGCCTAGGGGCAAGGAATCCTCCACTAACAATGAAGACCCATGAGAAAGATAGAAATACACTATATACTATTGTTTAAAAAAATTAATCAGGTGCTTTCTTTGCATTTCTGAAAGAACAAATGCAATGTGGCCAACAAGGCAGAATCCTTGTCTATGAATTTTTCAGTAACACTAAATATCAACTACTTTCATAAGAACAAAATCCTATTTGATTTTATAAATAATTAAGCTTTTAAATAAATGCCAAAAATGACCCCAGTCCCTTCAAAAACCAGAAAACTAGCATAGAAAGAAAATCTGAGTTTTGCCAGGACAAACAATGAGTCTTTCCAAGAATAAAGAGTGACATGGTGGCATATGCTCGACAACACTCAGATCTCCTGATACACTGCAAGAAAAACTGAGATGCTCTCTCTGTAAAAGGCTTTCTTATACAGGTACTCGTTTAGATTTTTAACAAGTCAAGACCAGTAAGTAACCATTTATAAACTACCAGTGTTATTCTAACTATAGAAGGAGTATGTGATATAGAATTATTTCGGAATGCAGGGAGATAAATGTGTGTTGCCCAACTAATGAGACTTTTAATGACCTTGCCTCCGATAAGCTATTCAAAGAACAATTCAGAGAAAAGGTGAAAAGAGCTTTATTCTAATTTATACTTTCTTAATTCCATATTTTAGTTTGTCTTTAATAAAAAAAAATGAGGGAACAAAATGATCATTTTCACAGAGACATTTCAGTTAGTGGTAGAGGAAAGAACACCAAACTTGGATTTAGTACTGAAAGTCTGAAGCCACTAGGGGAGATTCTAGTTACAGAGAGAACAGAGACCATGAATGAGGACCATGGAGAATGTAAAAGTACAAGCCATGTTATTAATAATTATACATAAATCACAGCAACTACATTTATCCCCCCTCCAAATTAAAGAAAAATAAAGTTGCTACTAAGGTTTAAAAATGTAAGAAATGGTAATGTATTATTTTGATGTGCTACGCTTGCCCACTCACATTTGTCTCTGGTTATTTGCACGACCTGGTCACATAAACTTTCACAATGACACCCATTTTTTTATGCAAGGGGAGCCCAGGATCCTAAAATCCACTTGCAAGAAAATTAATACTTGGGGGAAAGTGCAGAATAATTGGAAGATGTTCTTAACAAATCATGACATTTTTTTCTTCCTACCCTTAATAAGTAGGAATAAAGCACCATCATCTACGGGATTCTTCTTTAACAGGAGCACTGTAATTCACACGCAAAATAAATTCAGGTGGAGCCTTTCGGGGAGCCTAGGTATAATAGAATCGCCATTTGTCAGAGATTATTACTCTAGAAGTCTCCCTAGGAGAGGCATAAATTTGCCCTGAAATAACACATCACATCGTAACAGCCAGGAGCCTGTCTCTGCTCTCCTCACAAGCTGTACGCCTGCTCAGAGAGATCTTCCTCCTGAGCCTACAAGCCAACCTGCTCATTCACGTGACAATCTCAGCCCTTCGGAACTACTGGAGCAAAACCAGACCACCAAATCACCCGCTAACATGTTGTCTTGGAAGCATAGAGAGGATAGATCTGTTTTGTTTGGAAACCTAAATATTTTAAGAAGGACAGAATGGTTAAGTGGGAAGACAGGAGACACTGCAGGCAAAAAATCCCAGTTTAAAATCCCAATAGTTTGGCCGATTTAGCTGTGAAGATCAGGGTCCTCATGTCTAAACTGGGAATAATAAAGCTCTCCTCATAGGGTTAGTATAAAGATTATAATTGCGTTAGGCCTGGACATCTTGCGTAGGGCTGGACATATTGAACATTTCTTTCTGTGCTGGAATCACGGGACCTTTTATACACAACCACAGATGTTGTCCTTCATGTAAGATGACAGAGAACCCCACGAGCAGTGTAACCCCACGCTCTCAGCAGTAGCACTGACCTACTTCTGTTAGATGTCTCTGCCCACATTTAATTTATGGATTGAGATTATTAAAGCCTGGGTGCAATATAGGATGATTCTGGCCACGGGACTGCAGAGAGCAAAGTGGGTTTTACTGGAGTCATACTTTGTGCTAATTCAGTATCAAGTTGCAAATAACACCTTTATATCGAACTAGTACTTGAGCCACTTGTAAGGACGTTTTAAGGCAAAGATATCTCTTTGAAGATGGGAGCACACCTCCTTGCTATTGAGTCCTGTTTTAGTTAATTTCATTATTAAGCCTTGTCACCTTTACCCATTTATAGCTCCACTGTCATTTTGGAAGAGTAATCTGAGGGAGCATACTCATTTACCAAGCCTACCCCAAGAGTTGGTAAATGTGGTTTTGCTAAAACTTAAATGAAAAGCTAAATTCAGCAATCTAATCCGAATAATGAGCTACCAATTATTTTCAGAATCTTAGAGCCCCTTCTGGTTATAAATTGCTGTTTGCAGATAGCAACTAGTCAATCATTCTCACCACAAAGCCTCTTATTATGTAAAATGGTTTTAATCATTAAAAGTGTTTGGAGTTTCAGAAAGTCAGACAGCACTAAAATACCTAATAACACGCTCCAAGCCATCTACAATGAATTTCAACTTCATCTGGTTACAAAGAGAAAATTGGTGGGTTTCCACTGCATATATTATTTCCAGCAGGGATAAGCATATGGTTAAACAGAAAAAGAACTGACTGATTTGATTAAAAGTTTTTTTTTCTTAGAAAACCATAAATAGAGATCACATAAAGAAACATGGCAAGACTTTTCAGGGCACTATAATTTTAGACATATACGATTATATACATAGTTGTATATACATAGCTATATATGAATGGAGCCCAAATAAAGAACCTCTCATAAAGAAATAACTAATATTGTAAAATAGTATTTTGACCCCCTATTAAAGCGCCTTCCTTAAATAATCATTGTTTTCTTTAAAATACATATTTCTTTTGTATTACTCTCCTAAAAAAGCCTACAAATCAGCAGTGAACAGTATCATAATAAAAACAATTTTAAAATAGGAAAACATGAACTACTTAGAGAAGATGCCCTCTCCTAGAAAAAAAAATAGAGATATTTTCTAGAATTAGTTTTAGCTTGTACAAAAATTCACAAGTTCAAAAGAGAGAAGGTTCCAAGGCTATTTGGTGTATCTCTATATTCTACACATTCAGCAATACTTGGGTCAAGATTGTCAATGTACATAGAAACCGATTGTCATGGTATATGCTATATAATTACAACCTTATAAAGACATGCTTTGCTAATAAAACAGGCTAAAGAATAGTCCATTATGGGACAACAAAGATCCATCTTCAGAAAAGAAAGGAGTTCATATATGAAGCATAAAAATGTCAGGAGAATGTCAGGATACACCTTTGTAATTAACTTCTCTTCCAGGCTAGATTCTAAACTTCCAAACTGAAACTCTGTACCCATTAAACTATAACTCATCATTTCCCCCTCCCTCTAGATCCTGGTAATCATCTTTCTAGTTTCTGTCTGTATCAATTTGATTACTCTAAAAAAATTTGATTACTCATAAAAGCAAAATTATACAAAATATTTTTCCTTCTGTGTCTGGCTTAGTTCACTTAGCATAATGTCTTCAAGGTTCATCTATGTTGTGGCATGTGTCAGAATTTCATTCCTTTTTAGGGGTGAATAATATTCTACTGTATGTATACACTACACTCTCTTTATCCACTCACCCCCTGATGGACATTTGGCTTGTTTTTACCTTTTGGCTATTTTGAGTAGTGCTGTTATTAACATGGATGTACAAATATCTGTTTTGAGTCTCTGCTTTCACTTTTTTGGGTGTAGAGTCAGAAGTGAAATTACTGGATCATATGGTAATTCTAAGTTTAATTTTTGAGGAGCCATCATAGTGTTTTTCACAAAGGCTGTGCCATTTTACATTCCCATCACCAGTGCACAAGAGTTCCAATTTCTCCACATTTTCACTAACATTTCTCAATGCCAGTTTGTTTTTTAATAATAGCCATTCTAATAGGTGTGAAGTAGTATCTCATTTTGATTTTGATTTGCATGTCCAATTTTTTTAATCAGGCTTTCTATTTTTTTTATTTATTTTTTTTTATTTTATTATTATTTTTTTTTTGTGGTACGTGGGCCTCTCACTGTTGTGGCCTCTCCCGTTGCGGATGCGCAGGCTCAGCGGCCATGGCTCACGGGCCCAGCCGCTCCGCGGCATGTGGGATCTTCCCGGACCGGGGCACGAACCCGTGTCCCTTGCATCAGCAGGCGGATTCTCAACCACTGCGCCACCAGGGAAGCCCTAATCAGGCTTTTTAAATTGTTGAGCTGTAGGAGTTCTTTATATATATTCTTGATATTATGCCTTAACAGTTATATGATTTGCAAGTACTTTTGCATGTACTCTCTCCCAGCTTACGGATTATCCATCATGTCTGCACACTTTCTCTGTGGGACCTTTTGATGCATAGATATTCCTCATTTAATATGGCAAAATTTACCAATTTTTCCTTTATGCTTTGTGAGTTTGTATATTTTTAAATTATAAATTACTTATACTATAAATTATTTTTACGTTTGTTTCTCACACTTATTCTATCTGGAATGATAGTTTTTGTCCTTCTATGTAAGTTAAGTCTGTCATATAAAGTTACAGTCTGTATTATCACATTTTTATGCAAGTTGGGGCTCTCACTTTTCCCTTCTGCATGTGGGTCTTCTTTACCTCTCAAATCAGTATACTAAGCAGCTCTACCTTGAAATATATTTCTTTTGTTATCAAGAATATTTTCAAGATGAATAATATGGTTTCACTGTTAAATCCTACCAAACATTTAAAGAAGAATTAATACCAATCCTTCTCAAACTCTTCCAAAAACTGAAGTAGAGATAACACTGCTAAACTCATTTTACGAGGTCAGCATTACTGTGATTCCAAAGCCAGACATGGACTCTACAATAAAAATATTGCAGGCCACTATCTCTGGTGAACACAGATGCAAAATTCCCCAAAAAAATACTAGAAAACCAAATTCAACAGCACGTTAAAAGGATCATACATCATGATCAAGTAGGACTTACTCCTGAAATGCAAGAGGGATTCAACATATGCAAATCAATAAATGTGATTCATCACATTAATAGAATGAAGGATAAAAATCATATGATCCTCTCAATAAATTCAGCAAAAGCATCTGAAAAAATTCAACATCCTTTCATGATAAAAACTCTCAACAAATTAGGTATAGAAGAAGTGTTCCTCAATATAATAAAGGTCATATACGATAAGCTCAGAGATAACATCATACTCAACGAGGAAGAGTTGAACAAGACAAGGAGGCCCACTCTCACCATTTCTTTTCAATATAGTATTGGAAGTCCTAATTAGAACAACTATACAGGAAAAGGAACTAAAAGATATCCAAATTGGAAAGGAGAAAGTAAAACTGTGTCTGTTTGCAGATGATATGATCTTATACATAGAAAACCGTAAGGAGTCCACCAAAAAACTGTTAGAATAAATGAATTCTTCAAAGTTGCAGGATACAAAATCAATACAAAAGAATCAGTTTTGTTTCTATACACGAAAAATGACCTATCTAAAAGAGAAATAAAGAAAACAATCTCATTTACAATAGCATCAAAAACAGTAAAATACTTAGAAATAAATTTAACCAACGTGGTGAAAAATCTCTATACCGAAAACTGTAAAACATTGTTGAAAGAAATTAAGGAGACACAAATAAGTGGAAAGATAATTCATGTTCATGGACCACAGAATTAATATTCTTATAATATCCATACTATTGAAAGTGATCTACAGATCCGATGCTTGCTTATCAAATTCCAATAGCATTTTTCACAAAAACAGAAAAAAAAAATTCTAATATTCATATGGTCCACAAAAGGCCATGAATAGCCAAAGCAATCTTGAGCAAAAAAGAATAAAGTTGGAGGCTTCACACCACCTGGTTATAAGATATACTATAAAGCTATAGTAATCAAAACAGCACGGGACTTGCATAAAAATAGACATATAGACCAATGAAATATAATAGAGAGCCCAGAAAGGAATCCATACATTTATGGTTAATTGATCTTCAATAGAGTTGCCAAGAACACACAATGGGTAAATATCAGTCCCTTTAATAAATGGGAAAACTGGTTTATCACATGCAGAAGAATGTAATTGCTCCCTTGTCTCACTCCATATACAAAAATCAACTCAAAATGGATTAAAGCTTTAAGTGTAAGACCTGAAACTATAAAACTAATAGAAAAAAAGAACTAAGGGAAAAAGCTTCTTGACATTGGTCTGGGTAATAATTTTTGGGGTATGACCTGAAAAGCACAGGTAAAAAAGCAGAAATAGACAAATTGAATTGCATGAAACTAAAAAGTTTTCCACAACAAAGAAAAAATAGAGTGAAAATACAACCCATGAACTGGGAGACAATATTTGCAAACCATCATCTGATAAGGAATTAAGATCCAAAATACAGAAGGAACACAAACAACTCAATAGCAAGAAAACAAATAAACTGATTTAAAATGTGCAAAACACTTAAATAGACATTTTTTTCTAAAGATGGCATACAAATGGCCATCAGATACATTACAAAGTACTCAATATCACTAATCATCTGGGAAATGCAAATCCAAACCACTTCGTAAAAGTCTGCTCATTAATTCCAAAAGAGGAATAAAAATGAATAGATAAAGCATTCAAATCCTCTCTTTAAGCACACTATGTAAAGCACCTAACTTCAAATTAGATGATGTTTTATAATTCCTACAATGGTGTCTGAGGATGCAGATGAGAAACTGACAACAGATTCTTTGTGTTAACTCTAGGACATTTTAGTATCAAAATAGTCAGCATACAACATCCTGGACCAACACTAAAATAGGTCTCCTCTTTCATTTTGGATGAAATTTACTTATACATTCCACTGATAACTTGAGTGTATTTCTTTTCTTTTTACTTTTATTATTTTTAATTTTTAGGGCTACTATTTAAATGAAAGAGACCAATAAGTGATGCAATTTTGAATAATTTAACAGCAATGATAGAGAATCTACTTCCACCCCGAATCCCTGCTATCATTCTAAACACTGATTTATGATATATTCTATACATTCTATCTGCCATGACTGACCTGGGTTGGCCTATCTGTAAGATTCTCAGTGATTTACTATTTGTACTGCTGATATGAAAAAATGACCTGGAAAATCGGAAGTCAGTCTCTTCCTTGTTCTCAATCTTTCTCATAGCATTGTTTAAGAACATGAATTCTGGAATGTGATAAATCTAGGTTCAAATGCCAGTTCTTCTCTGAGTTACTTAATCTTTTAGAATTTCATCAGTAAAACAATGATAATAATAGCTAGTTCGCGAGCTTATTTTGTGAGAATTAAGTGGGATAATGTATGCAAAACAGCCCAATACCTCACAATTAGTATTAACTGTTATTATGTTACCTTATGAATTGAAAGCAGTGAAAGACACGGATGATAATGTGTGTTTATCTTTGGGAACCAAGGCAAAAGATCACGAAGACTTGGTCAACAGATCAAGAGATGAGTAAGAAGAGGAAACCAGTAAAGACAGGAAAAGGTAATAGATGCTGTGTAGGAAAGTGGAAAAATAATTTTAAAAATGTGGACAAGCAATTTAAAAAAGCAAGAGACTTCCTAAAATCTGGTTATTTTCCTGACTTTAAATTGAAGAATAATTTGCTTACAATAAAGTGCATAAATCCTAAATATTGAGCTCAATGAATTTATATACCTCTAAAACTACCATACAAATCAACATTTACAGAACCCCCAGAAGGTTCTTTCATGGTTCATACAAATCAACAACCACCCTTCAAAGATAATTACTATTTTAACCCCTATCTTGGACGTCATACAAATGAAATGATACCACATTCACTCTTTTGTGTCTGGCTTCTTTCAGTCAACATAGTGTCTATGAGAATTATCCATGTTGTTGTCTTTTTCTATAACTGTCATGTATTCTAGTACATGAATATCCTACAAATTTATTTATCCTCCTATTGATGGACTTTTAGATTGTTTCCATTTGGGGACTATTATGAATAAAGCACTTATAAGTCATTATAAACATTTGCATACGTGTCTTTTAACAGACATAAATTCTCGCTGTTTGGTATATACCCCGGAGTGGAATTACTGAATTAAAGAGCAAATGTATGTTTAGCTTTTGTTAGATACCGCCAAACAATTTCATAAGTGGTTGAAACAATTTACACTCCTACCTAGCAATATCAAAGCCCCAATTATGCCACACCCTTGTCAACACTTGATATTGGCCATTGTGTGAGTTGTAACTAATCTGATACGTGATTATTATTTTAATTTGCATTTCCATGACGGCTAATGAAATTGAACATCACTTTATATTCATCTTGGCCATTTGGCTATTCTTTCTGAAGTGACTGTTGAAGCACTACACCCATGTTTTAAAAATTTCATTGCTTATTTATTTATTTGCTTACTTAAAAACTTATTACCTTTCACATTAACCATCTATCATTCATCTCAAATCTTGTGTGTGATATGAATTCAGAATCAAGGTTCATATTTTTTAAAATTTCTATACAGATATCCTTTTGCTACCACACAGTTCATTGAACTGTGTTGGTACTTTTGCTGTACATCAGGTGTGTCAGTCTGTTTCCAGGGTCTTTGCTGATCCATTTGACTATTTGTCTATCCTTGTGCCAATACAACACTTCATTTCTATATCTTTATAGTAAGTCTTGATACTTGGTGGTGTAAATTCTCCAACTTTGTTTTTCTTCTTCCAGATTACGTTGGCTTTACTAGGTCTCTTAGATTTTGATATAGATTTTAGAATCAGCTAGATACATTCCCCAAATCATTCTGTTTCTCCGTATCTTTGAGGAGCAGGCAGTCATTGAGAGATGTAAGCTTCCTACGTTATTATTTAAATTCCTAATCTATGCTTCAGACATACTTTTCCAGCCTTATTTTCCAAGTACTCCTCTTCATTAACCTCTCACTGTCCCCCACATGTTTTTTTAAATCCCCTGCCTCTGTCATTTGACAGCTGTTTGCCCAGCTGGAGTGCCCTCTCAAGTCCTTTCTACCCATCTAAGTCTTACTTCCGTTTCTGAAGTTTCTGTTCCCAGAATCAAATGCCACTTCCCCAGAGCAGCTTTCTCCTCACCTTCCAGCCCACACTGAACTCTGCATTGTCTAACCTCCCACTGTAGTTGCTTCCTGAACCAAATATATTTTGGACTAATCACATATAGCATTATAATTTTAGTTCCTATTTTATGGAATGACTTTTGGCCGGAATCTTACTTTCAAATTTTGTGTATGATATAAATTCATTAGACATCGTGATAGACACTATGGATACAAAAGCTCACAAAAAAAAAGTCCATGCCATCACGTGGTTAACTTTGGCTGTGATGTTGTTTCAAAAAATCCTCTCGACTTGTCTACACAGCCATAATAACTAGAAGGAAAATATACTCTGTTATAACATTCTCCTATATTCTTCATGAATCCAGGATCATGCAACAAAAAAATTAACTACAGGTGTTAATTGAATTATGGATCAAACACTGTGGTAGAAAATAAGATGGATTCCCTCCCTTCAGGGAGTTTACTACCTACTGTCTTGCTGTGTGACTAAATCAGGACCCACAGCACTTCATGATATGGTGTGAATGGTGCCCTTTAAGTGTTGGGCAGTACTTACTGACTAAACACGTGAGTTAGTACAATCAAAAGTAAATAAGTTCAGGTATTATTTGGGGTCGCCACTTTGGTACACAGGGAAAGTTCCATTTTGAAGAGTACATATAAATGAACAGTTGCTCATGTAATTGTAGGTTTTAGGGACTATATTTGATATACAGAAATAAAATCCTAACAGGCTTGCCTCTGGTCTGGGAAATAGAATCACAAGCAATGATGCCAGGTAAAGGCATTGCCAGCGAGAACCCATAGTCAATTAGTGATCCATCTCCTCAGAAACAGGACACAATAGAAATTGAAACAGATATGTTTTCAACACAATTTTTTCTTTGCTGTTATTATAGTCCTCAAGAGAAAGATGACAGTCTACCATTTAGAAAACATTTCTCTTAATGATTGCTTATTTGCATGAAATCTTAACATACCACATTCTATAACTGGGCAACTTCCTCACTAAAATTACCTAACTTTATTTTTGCACAAATATAATACGCCTATCATTTTGAAAAAAACGTATCCTACTAATATCACTAATTACAGACTTATTACAATCCTGCCTGCCAAGATAATGAAGGAAATAGTACACGAACCACTCAAATAAAATATTGGTGAACAATAAATTTTCTTTCTATCAATCATGATTTTTCCCCAATGCACTATGCAATTTGTGGATCCATTCATTCCTCTGAGATGCTTTGCTATCGCTAGTATATTCAAATTTGCCAGAAAGAATTGTATAGACTTTGGTTAGGGAGAAAGGACAGTGCTTCACATAATGATGTGTACTAATGAAAATGCATTGAAAAAGTCATTATTAATTAACTTATTGAGGTTTTCAAGGGCAGAGAGAAGCAACACAGGGCTAATAATCATTGCATAATAATAAAATGTAATGAGTAATTCCTATTGTGTGGAAATTTTACGTAACCCTTTTTGCCCAGGCACCCAAGTGTGAAATCATCTTCTAGGGCCATATTTTGGAGGATTGCCATAATTGCCTGGCTTATACTTCACACTCCCCTCAAAATAAAATCAGGGGATTCATCCTTCTGGACAATAATACAATTCTCATCGGCTGCAAATTGACCACTTGGAATTAGTAAGAGGTTTATAAAGAAAGGGAAAACACAATAGGCTCCCAACATTCTGTGACATGCATGAAACGAGAGGTGGCACACCACAATGTCCCCCTCTCTCTGTTTCACGCCCTGCCATCTTTTCCTTGTTTTCTACAAGATCCTGTGCACTTCTTGAAAGCAAGATGTGCTTCAGTCATCCTTGTCGTTGCTCTAGTGCCCGTTTAGTGCCATGAGAGTAGATACTGAAGAAATACTTGTTACTCTGCTCCCAGGGATTCCTGTGTTCTCTGTTGATGGGGTTTTCTCCCTGTAGCCTGTGGGTTTTACAATGAGCCTACCTTTTACACCAGTATGTCTCTTTCGTTCTTAAAGTATTTCACATACTAATGGACTTATGCCTGCAAGCTAGCATCCTCTCTCCAGGATCTGCGGCGGTCACGAACTTGAAGTTGTTTCCTGCTGCGCCTCCCATGCGGGATGTCTTTGCTTCTCTTTCCTCTGCTCTGAGGCCTGTGCTTTTGCTGTTGGGTAGGATTATTGTGACTTTGGGGCTTTTCGTTGGATTTGTAACACCTTTTACTGCCGTTGGAGATACCTATTTGAAAGGGTTTCTATTGGAAAGTGTTCCATGGGAAAAAGCAAATCCCGTTGATATTTCAGAACTTTCCTGTTCCTGCCTCAGCTAACTCAAAACTGTGGGGCTACATGAAATTGTAATCAAAATTAAATTCTCTCCAATAATTCACATGGTTTAACATAAAATCATACCCTAGAAATCCATAAGCAGCCCAAATAAAATACTTCTCCAGCTCTTTCCAGGTCCCACCTATTTCAGGAGTTCAGAGTATTTTAAATAGGATGAGAGAGTTGCCTACACAGGACAGGCACAAAGGAAAAATGCTACCTCATGTGTGCCAGCGGAGGTGAGATATTGGTTCCTTATCGGACCATGATTTGGTCTGGTCCTCTGGCCATGTGGTCATCATAGTGGACAGTATTCATTGTTTTTAACTGACCAGAATATGAAAGTCTTTTCTACATTTTAAAAAAACCACCCTATGCATCTTGTGAGGAAGAAACCACCTCCAACTATAAGAGATGAAAATGCTGGTTGCTTGCCCTCACTGCCCTTGTAGCTGGAATACAAGTGGATGATCTTGGGCCAACCAGCTGGATGCTTTCTTACCAGATTTCGAGCCTGCAGCTGACAATGTAAATAACTATGGGAGATATCTTAGTTATTTATTGCTGCATCATAAATTTTACCATAATTTAGTGGCTTAAAACATATGTTATCTGAGTTTCTGTGGGTCCAGAATCCAGGCACAGTTTATCTGGGTCTTCTGCTTTAGGATCTCCCTCGAGGTTGAAATCAGGGCATCAGTGGGACCATTGATGTGGTTTGAGCAAAGCTCAAACGGGGAGGTTCATTCCTAAGCTACCTCATATAGTTATTGGCAGGATTCAGTTCTTCATGGGCTATTAGGCTGTGGGCCTCTGTTCCTCACTACCTGTTTGCTGGAGGCTGCTCTCATTTCCTTGCCACACGGGCCTCATATGGGGCAGCTCACAACATGGTGACTTGCTTCATCAGAGCAAGCAAACAAGAACCAGAGAAAGAAAGAGAATGCAAACAAGACAGAAGTCACATCTTCAGTGACTTTATCACAGAAGTTACATCCCATCATCCCATCACTTTGGCCACATTCTATTCATTAGAAGCAAGTCACTCATTTGTACTCACACTAAGGGGAAGGTATTATATAAGGAAGTGAATACCAGGAGGCGGGGATCATTGGCAGTCTTTCAGAAACTGCCTACCACAGAAAGTATGGGATCCATTCTAGATTCTAGTGAGGGTGCCAGCAAAGGCAGTAGCTACACCCAGCTTTAAAAGTCAGAAAGTACAGAAACTCTAGAAGCAATGATAATGGCAATTTTGTTCAAAGAAACTATTTCCTGGTGTATGATTCTGGGTATCATGTTTGGCTGAGTAGTTTTCAAGCCTGGTTCTTTGGCCTTCTCAAAAATTCTGTTAGATGCTACATGTCCTTGAATCATTTTTTTCATCTACTTAAAGTAGTCTCTTTGTTTCTGCTGCTTGTAAATAAGAAACTTCCCTTAGATAGTGAAGCAAGGAAACCCCAGAGTAAGGACAGAGACTTCATCTGGTTCACCTCCATATACCGGGTACATGCCTGACAAATAGTAGGCACTCTATACATATTTATTGAATTATTGAAAAAGTGAAAGGAAATCAAGTCCAGAGGGCAAGCTGAGTCTGAAAATAAGATCAGAAGTACAAGTGAAGGACGGAACATGGTTTAGGAATTGGTCAGGGAAAGTAATTCATAGTGAACACCATGAAAAACAGACAGAGGTCCCTTTAAGTAATACAGGATGCTTGGCTGGCCTGCTTTAAGCTCTTGAGTCAGGCTGGGCAGTTTCCCTCAAAATTGCATAATACTAGCAGAGGCTAAATTCTATGGAATGAAAAACACTTGGGCAGGCCATCAAAAAAGTACATTGAATGAAAATAGAAATGGCAGGCAGATTATAACAGAAGGTACCACTGAGAAGGACTCACAGAGGTGACAGGAGCTTCCTCTAAAGTCTGGAGACAGAATATCTTTGAGGATTTTAAAAGCTTCACATTTCACTTTTTTTTAAAGTATAGTTGATTTATAATATCAGTTTCAGATATGCAACATAGTGATTCAACATTTGTATAGATTATACTCCACTTAAAGTTATTATAAAACATTGGCTATATTCCCTGTATCATGCAGTACAACCTTGTATCTTATTTACTTTGTACATAGTTTGTACCTTTTAATCTATTGCTCCTATCTTGTCCCTCCCCTCTCTGTCTCCCCACTGTTAACAACTAGTTTGTTCTCTATATCTGTGAGTCTGTTTCTGTTTTGTTATACTCACCTGTTTGTTTTATTTTTTCATATTCCACATATAAGTGATACACAGTATTTGTCTTTCTTTGTCTGACTTATTATGCTTATTATTAGGCATAATACCCTCCTGGTACATCCATGTTGTTGCAAATGGCAAAATTTCATTCTCTTTTTATGGGTGAGTAATATTCCATTATATATATATATATATGTATATGTATATATATATATATATGTATATATATGCACACACAGACACACCCCACATCTTCTTTATTCATTCTTCTGTTAATGGACACTAAGGTTGCTTCCATATCTTGGCTATTGTAAATCATGCTGCTATGAACATTGGGATGCACATACCTTTTCAAATTAGTGTTTTTGTTTTTGAAGAGTATATACCCAGTTAGTGGAATTGCTGGATCATACAGTAGTTCTATTTTTAGCTTTTTGAAGAATTTCCATACTGTTTCCATAGTGGCTGCACCAATTTACATTCCCACCAACGATGTACTAGGGTTCCTTTTTCTCCACATCCTCACCAACATTTGTTATTTGTGTTCTTTTTGACGATAGCCGTTCTGACAGGTGTGAAGTGATATCTCATTGTGGTTCTGATTTGCATTTCCCTGATAATTAGTGATGTTGAGCATCTTTTCATGTGCCTGTTTGCCACCTGTATGTCTTCTTTGGAAAAATGTCTATTCATATCTTCTGCCCATTTTTTAATCTATTTTTTTTATTGAGTTGCATGATCTGTTTATATATTTTGGATATTAACTCCTTATCAGACATATTATTTGCAAATATTTTCCCCCATTCAGTAGGTTGTATTTTCATTTTATTGATGGTTTCCTTTGCTGTGCAAAGCTTTTATGTTTAAGTAGGTTCCATTTGTTTACTTTTGCCTTTGTTTCCATTGCTTGAGGAAACATCTAAAAAAATATTGCTACTGACTCATGTCAAAGAGTGTTCTGCCTATGTTTTCTTCTAGGAGATTTATGGTTTCTGGACTTACATTTAGGTCTTTAATCCATTTTGAGTTTATTTTTGTACAGAGTGTGAGAAAATGTTCTAATTTCATTCTTTTACATGTAGCTATCCAGTTTTCCCAGCATCAATTATTGAAGAGATTGTCTTTTCCCCATATAAGTGTGGGTTTATTTCTGGGCTCTCTATTCTGTTCCACTATTCTATGTGTCTGTTTTAGTGCCAGTACCATACTGTTTTGATTGCTGTAGCTTTGTAGTTAGTCTGAAGTCAGGGAAAAAGTTCCACATGATCCAGATTCTTAGTTTGGGTTTGGGTTCTACCAAGCAGATCCAGAGAAAAGAATTCAAGCGAGAGTAGCTTATTTAGAAACACCACAAGAGGAATGGGAATATGAGACAGGGAAAGGAAGCAAGCTGATAAAGAATGCCATATCAAGTTAGTTACTATGTGGGGAACTGAAGCGTAATCCCACAAGGGAATTCTAGGAGCCTGTGAGAACACACGTCAGAGTTATTCCACTCGAGGGGTGACTGAGCTGGGATATTTATATACTAACCCCTGTTGGTCACTGTTTGAAGTTGTCCCTGAGGACACAAAGGAGGTTCACGTGGCCAGAGAGAGCTATAGGCATGAAATGCAATGCCTTTTACACGACTAAAGTGTGTACGGCATGCCAAGCAATTATTACCTTGCAGTGACCTGGAGAATTAAATAAAGTTATATTAATTTGGAGGTGAGGGAAACTGTGGCTCACAAAATGGTCTATTGGAGCTCAATTTTCTGTAATTCTAAAGCCTTTATGGAAATAAAGTGGTACATCTTGACATAACTCAGACAGAAACAGAGAAAGGGAAGAAACTGCCATCAGCATATCATAAATGTAGAACAATGCCATAGATGCAGGAAGAACAGAAAAAAGCACTTAAAGCACTTTAGTATACCAAGTATGTATTTTGTCTCTTTCTAAGAATGTTTAAGGCTTCCCTGGTGATGCAGTGGTTAAGAATCCGCCTGCCAATGCAGGGGACACAGATTTGAGCCCTAGTCCGGGAAGATCCCACATGCCGCGGAGCAACTAAGCCTGTGCGCGACAACTACTGAGCCTGAGCTCTAGAGCCCGCGAGCCACAACTGCTGAGTCTGCATGCTGCAACTACTGAAGCCCGCATGCCTAGAGCCCCTGCTCCACCACAAGAGAAGCCACTGCAATGAAAAGCCCGTGCACCACGAGGAAGAGTAGCCCCACTCGTTGCAACTGAGGAAAGTCCGTGTGCAGCAATGAAGACCCAATGCAGCCCCAAATAAATAATAAATAAAGAAGAAAAAAGAATGTTTGACAGAGACAAGGACTGAGTATGGGAAACCTCATCCCTGGATTCCTGTGATCTGGGTCACTCACATTTCTTCTCTTCACATGCAATCTTTCTGTTTTCAGAATCAGGAAACAAAAATACAAGCTTACTTGTGAGAGACTACAACTAAAATGAAGATGAAAGTTGAACTTATATTAAGAGGTTCATGGAGTTGAAGAGCATCCCTCCAAAGTCCATGTTTACTCAGAACCTCAGAATGTGACCTTATTTAAAAATAGGATTTTTGCAGATGTAATTAGTTAGGATAAAGTCATCCTGGATTAAGTCATTGGATTAAATCCAATGACTAGTATCCTTGTACAAAGTCCTTGTGAAGACACACCAGGAAGAAGACCAGGTGAACATAGAGCAGGGAGTGGAGTGATGCAGCTACAAACCAAGGGCACCACGTATTTCCAGGAACCACCAGAAGCTAGAAGGAAGCACAGAAAGATTCTCCACAAGAGCCTTCAGAGCAAACATGGGCCTGCTGGTACCTTACTTTCAGACTTGTAGCCTCCAGAATCTTCTGTGAGAGAATAAATTTCAGTCGTTGTAAGCCACCTAGCTTGTAGTAATTCATTATAACAGCCCTCAGAAACCAATACAGGGTGTTACGGGATTAACTGTGTTCCCTCAGAATTCATATGTTAAAGTTCCAACCTTCAGTACCTCAAACTGTAACTATATTTAGAGACAGGGCTTTTAAAGAGGTGATTAAGGTAAAGCGAAGTCATATGGATGGGCCCTAATCCAGTATGACTGGCGTCAGAAGAAGAGGAGGTTTGCACACAGGCACCACGTAAATGGAGGGACAACCACGTGAAGACACAGGGAGAAGGCGACCTTCTGCAAGCGAAGGAGAGAGGTCTCAGAAGAAATCAAGCCTACAGACACCTTGATCTTGAACTACAAGCCTCCGAAACAGTGAGAAAATAAATTTCTGTTGTTCAAGACACTCAGTCTGTGGTATTTTGTCAGAGCAGCCACAGCAAATTAGTACAAGGGCTGCGGGGTAGGAGGAAAGACGAAGAACAAACTTTCACTTTTATCCTTACTATACCTGTACTCACCCACTTTAGGGGCAGAAGATAGTTGCTCGTGTGGCTGAGGGATTCTCTGAAGGAAGGAAGAGACTGAAACATGAAGAGGTGTTGATCGTGCCTTGGCAGCTCTGTGCCACGTTGGCCAGAGATGGGGCAACCTTGAATGTGAAGGGTCTTTTGTATTCCCTTAGAGTGTTTACGTAGCCATCCCTGGCCACTGCTTTCTTTTATCCTTTGCCTGGGAGTGCTATTCACATAGGGAACAGAATTGAGTTTAAACAAAAAGAGGAAAAGGGATGTAATCAGTGGGTAGAAATAAGGAACTAGTGGTTTCCAGCAGATGTAGACTGGGGAATCTACGTGTTTAAGATTCCTTGTAGTTCTTCTAATACAGAGCACTAGAATTTGATAGAAGACAGACATTCAAGAAAAACACTCAGCCTTGGAATAAACAGTACCCATTTGGTTGATACTTCCCTTGCAATGTAAGTTTCATGTGCTTGAGACTTTCAGTGCCAGATTTAAGAAAGACTAAATCCCCTGGAATTTCTACGAGGTTATTTACAAACCAGACAGTCAGTCGCTGAAGCATAGAGATTTGGGAACAGAAATTATCGTACAGAAGAGAAATACTAGAGTGTTGTGTGGTTTTCTGGTAGGAAAATCCAGTCCATAGTGGGAAGATACTACTACTAAAGAATAGTCAAATTCTCTATATACTATATACTTCTTAAAGTAAATGGGTCAGCAAGGCAATAGAAATAAAAACAAAAATAAACAAATGGGACCTAATCAAACTTACAAGCTTTTGCACAGCAAAGGAAACCATTAAAAAAAAAAAGAAAGAAAGAAAAGAAAAGATAACCTACTGAATGGGAAAAAATATTTGCAAACGATGTGATCGACCAGGGCTTAATTTCCAAAATATGCAAACAGCTCATACAACTCAACAACAAAAAAAACGAACAACCCAATCAACAAATGGGCAGAAGACCTAAATAGACATTTCTCCAAAGAGACATACAGATGGCCAACAGGCACATGAAAAGATGCTCAACATCGCTAATTATGAGAGAAATGCAAATCAAAACTACACCGAGGTACCTCCTCACACTGATCAGAATGGCCATCATGAAAAAGTCTACAAATAACAAATGCTGGAGAGGCTGTGCAGAAAAGGGAACCCTCTTGCACCGTTGGTGGGAATGTAAATTGGCTCAGCTACTATGGAAAACATTATGGAGGTTCCTCAGAAAACTAAAAATGGAATTACCATATGATCCAGCAATCCCACTCTTGGGCATATGTCCAGACAAAACTATAATTCAAAAAGATACATGCACCCCTATGTTCAGAGCAGCACTCTTTACAATAGCCAAGACACAGAAACAACCTAAATGTCCATTGACAGATGAATGGATAAAGAAGATGTGTTACATATATACAGTGGACTATTACTCAGCCATAAAAAGAATGAAATAATGCCATTTGCAGCAACATGGATGCAACCAGAGATTACCATACTAACTGAAGTAAGTCAGAGAGAGAAAGATGAATAGCACGTGATACCACTTGTATGTGGAATCTAAAATATGGCACAAGTGAACCTTTCTATGAAACAGAAACAGACTTACAGACATAGAGAACAGACTTGTGGTTACCAGTGGGGAGGGGGCATGGGGAAGGGATGGACTGGGAGTTTGGTGTTAGTAGCTGCAAACTATTACAAATAGAAATAGATAAACAACAAGCTCCTACTGTATAGCAGAGGGAACTATAGTCAATACCCTGGGATAAACCATAATGGAAAAGAATATAAAAAAAGAATGTATATATGTGTGTAACGGTGTCATTTTGCTGTAGTTGGTGGTACATGGAAGGCACTGAAAGAAACATCCCACAGTTGAAATATAAAATAAATACAGGATGGTTTTCTTAGGTCAGTCTCCCAGGGCAATAGAAATAAAAGCAAAAATAAACAAATGTGACCTAATCAAACTTACAAGCTTTTGCACAGCAAAGGAAACCATTAAAAAAAAAAGAAAGAAAGAAAAGAAAAGATAACCTACTGAATGGGAAAAAATATTTGCAAACGATGTGATCGACCAGGGCTTAATTTCCAAAATATGCAAACAGCTCATACAACTCAACAACAAAAAAAACGAACAACCCAATCAACAAATGGGCAGAAGACCTAAATAGACATTTCTCCAAAGAGACATACAGATGGCCAACAGGCACATGAAAAGATGCTCAACATCGCTAATTATGAGAGAAATGCAAATCAAAACTACACCGAGGTACCTCCTCACACTGATCAGAATGGCCATCATGAAAAAGTCTACAAATAACAAATGCTGGAGAGGCTGTGCAGAAAAGGGAACCCTCTTGCACCGTTGGTGGGAATGTAAATTGGCTCAGCTACTATGGAAAACATTATGGAGGTTCCTCAGAAAACTAAAAATGGAATTACCATATGATCCAGCAATCCCACTCTTGGGCATATGTCCAGACAAAACTATAATTCAAAAAGATACATGCACCCCTATGTTCAGAGCAGCACTCTTTACAATAGCCAAGACACAGAAACAACCTAAATGTCCATTGACAGATGAATGGATAAAGAAGATGTGTTACATATATACAGTGGACTATTACTCAGCCATAAAAAGAATGAAATAATGCCATTTGCAGCAACATGGATGCAACCAGAGATTACCATACTAACTGAAGTAAGTCAGAGAGAGAAAGATGAATAGCACGTGATACCACTTGTATGTGGAATCTAAAATATGGCACAAGTGAACCTTTCTATGAAACAGAAACAGACTTACAGACATAGAGAACAGACTTGTGGTTACCAGTGGGGAGGGGGCATGGGGAAGGGATGGACTGGGAGTTTGGTGTTAGTAGCTGCAAACTATTACAAATAGAAATAGATAAACAACAAGCTCCTACTGTATAGCAGAGGGAACTATAGTCAATACTCTGGGATAAACCATAATGGAAAAGAATATAAAAAAAGAATGTATATATGTGTGTAACGGTGTCATTTTGCTGTACAGCAGAAATTAACATAACATTGTAAATCAACTATACTTCAATAAAAAATAAAGAAATAAAGCACATGGGGAGCAGAGGCTGACCAGTGGAAATGCCTATAAACTAAATTTATATATAGTGTTCCAGGATAAAATAAAAAATACTACTCCTAAGAGTGAACTGTGTGTAGGAACATTTGACAAATGTAAAAGTTATTATCAGCCCCATTGTCAATTCCAGTTATCATTCTTAAGACTGGCATTAAAAGCCATCAAAAAAATAAAGTAAATGGGTCAGAATGTTTGTGTTGAATGAAGTAAGGTTACTGTATGATATTTTTAGTTTGGATAAAAATGCATCCCTATTTCAGGTACTGCATAACATCTTCATACTTTATATACTTTAATATATAGTTGAGTTTTGTTACACAAGAAGACACAAACTGTAGTTGAAAATGACAATTCTCAAATTCTGCTGGATGAGACTTACGTTACCGTGCCTGCTGGCAGCACCGAGTGTATTAAGGACAAGAAAATTTCTTTTTTAAAACTTTTATTTATTTTTGGCTGTGTTGGGTCTTCGTTGCTGCACGCAGGCTTTCTCTAGTTGTGGCGAGCGGGGGCTACTCTTTGTTGCAGTGTGCAGGCTTCTCATTGCGGTGGCTTCTCTTATTGCGGAGCACGGGCTCTAGGCTTGGGAGCTTCAGTAGTTGTGGCACGTGGGCTCAGTAGTTGTGGCGCATGGGCCTAGTTGCTCCGTGGCATGTGGGATCTTCCTGGACCAGGGCTCAAACCCGTGTCCCCTGCATTGGCAGGTGGATTCTTAAACACTGCGCCATCAGGGAAGTCCCAACAAAATTTCAATTAAGGAGGAAGCACCCAAACATTTTTGATTCTTTAAAAAGAAGAGTATTTCTAAAGAGAAAAGAGTTAAATATCTTTTTTCAGTTTAGGTAAACTGTTTACCTCTAATTATTTGGGCTTTAAAATTTCTTTGGCAGAGCAACACTTCCATTATTACATTTCTCCCAGGTAATGGCCACCTTATATAAGGATAAAGTCAAAGTAAAGGTAGTTTATTGTCCACTAAAATTTTCATCTTCTGTCAGCAACCAAAATATGAGGTCATGTATATGAGCCCAAATACAAATTATAGAGATTAATTTTATTAAAATGCAGCAACAAGCAGAATTTTTCCCCAGTACAATAAATCTTTCAGACGGATTAGAGACCTTGAATTTAAACCTGTGATGTTATCTTACCCTCTTAAAAATGGTTATAAAAGCTATAGTTAATAGAGTTGTTCAGAGACATTCCCATGGCCTGATACATTTCTCTTTAGGCCTCGGGAGTACGAAATAAAAAAAACTAAAAGAAACCCATGATTAGAGATTATTTATGTTACAATTATGCATATGCTTGTGTAAGTTTGTTAACAAAATTATATATAAGAAAGGCTTCTAAGTAAAGTCTTATAAGGCAGAACTTCAATTTTAAGCAATTAAGATGGTGATAAAAATCATGGCTTGCTGGGATTTTACAATCACCAGAATCACAGGCATCCTTCAGAGCTCACACAAGAAATTCTGTCACCTCGGGAGCTAGCCAGTCCAGCTGCCTCCTATCTATATGGACCTTTGTTCTTCCTCTGAGATGTGATCCTGCAAATGTCTTTTCACTTCATTATACCCAGAAAGTTGAAGTCATCAGGAGACGCTCAGAGGCATTCTGTGCTAAGGTCTGGACCTGTTGGGATTTTGGCAGCATGCTTATTGTGGTGACTTGAGTTTATTTGTTTTTTAATCTTAGTTAATGTTAAGAATAAATCCTCTAGGACTATAGAGTCTGACCTCTTTTGGCTTTCTTTTCTCTGCTTTAACTCAGTGTTTCTGTGTATTTAAATTTTTGCATATATATGTTTCCTAGAGCTCCACTTTTCTGCTTCACTGATTGATGACCTTTATCCAACGTCTTTCTCAAGACATTTTGAGAGAACTTCAGAGTCACCAAACCTATGCCTTTATGTTACCTATTTGAAAACAAGTTGTCTAGGTTTATTGTGGATTCTTCCATTAATGGTCAATATAGGGAAGGTGTTTCTTAACCTTTCTAATAATCAAAGCTGTACATTTTGGCCATATTACCTGGTAAGCTACCTCCAATTGTTTCAAACTTCTAAAATCATCATATAATAGTTAAAATAATAATAACCAAGATGTGTTCTAATTAGGAGAGATGAAGCTATATAGTGTTTTGAGAAGGGCCAACAACGAGTGAGATTTTCAACTCTTTAGGCATATTGTTTTCAATCTTTAAAATGGGAATAAAAATAGTAATGTCTTTCATAAACTGGGACAAAGGTCTTTGGAATCTGATAGCAGCCAGCATAGGGGTGTAGTCTTTCCATTAAAGGCCCACAGCCCTCTCTGTGCTGGCAGTCCCTCCAACAGGGGTCACAGGACACAGGGTAACAGCCAGCGCTTCAATCACTGCAGCCTCCTGGCTCCCATAGCAACTGCTTTGGCTCCCCTCCACCTGTCCTTTCTCCTATTGCCTCCTTGAGGACTCTTTCCTCAAACATCAGTTAAGTAGTTGCTATTTCTTTAATCATTCACTCCTTCCTTTACTTCTTACTAAAGAGATCCTAAGCACCAAATACAGTTGACCCTTGAACAACATGGGTTTGAACTGCGTGGGTCCACCTACATGCATATTTTTTCCAATAATAAATATTACAGCACTGCACCATCTGCAGGACTGGTTGAAATCCACGGATGTGGAACCAGGGATATGGAGAACAATGAATATGGAGGGCCAACTATAAATTATATGTGAATTTTGGGCTGTGAGGAGCGTTGGTGCCCCTAACGTTGTTCAAGGGCCAACTGCACAGTACAATGAAAGCACTAATATAAAAAGTTAAAATAACTTATTTTTAAGAAGTTCCCTGACCCCAAATATGAACTAAATGGTTAAGCTGGTATGGAATGCTGACTGAAATAAAATTATAGATCCATCATATTGGACTGGAAGTCCAAATTAGAACGGACCATTTCTGAGTTAGGCACATTCTCATCCATTGAAAGGCTTAGAGCCATACCATATTTTCATTAGGGTCATGGTATAATTTCTCCTTTATTTGTGCAAAACTTATTCAGTATAAGTAACTGCCTCTCTATGAACATAATAAAATTTAAATATTGTATCAGGCTCAAAGGGTAAATGTCAGAAGAAAAAAATGTGGGATACAGACGTTATGGAAAATAGTATGGAGGTTCCTTAAAAAAACTAGAAGTAGAACTACCAGATAATCCAGCAATCTCACTTCTGGGCATATATCTAAAGGAAATGAAATCAGTATCTCAAAGAGATATGTGCACTCCCATGTTCCTTACAGCATTATTAACAACAGCTAAAATATGTAAACAACCTAAGCATCCGTCGACAGATGAATGGATGAAGAAAATGTGATACACACACACACACACAGAGGAATATTAGTCAGTCATAAAAAGAAGGAAATTCTGCCATTTGCAACAACATAGATAAACCTAGAGGACATTATGCTAAGTGAAATAAGCCAGACACAGAAAAATAACTACTATAGGATCTCACTTATATTAGAATCTAAAAAATTCGAACTCATAGAAGCAGAGAGTGAATCGGTGGTTGCCAGGGGCTTGGGTGGGTGGGGCGGGAGGCATTGGGAAACAATGGCCAAAGGGTACAAACTTTTAGTTATAAGATGAATAAATTCTGAGGTGCTTATGTACAACATGGAGACTATAGTTAATAACACTGCACTGTGCACGTGCAGTTTACTCAGAGACTAGATCTTAAGTTTTCTCACCACAGAAAAAGGTTAACTATGAGGTGATGGATTTGTTCATTAGCTTGACTGTGGTAATCCTTTCACAAAGTACATGTATATCAAATCATTATGTACACCTCACATATAAACAATTTTAATTTGTCAATTATATCTCAATAAAGTTGGAGAAAAAAGAAAATAATGTGGGAAACGATAGAAAAAACCATGGCTTCATTTCCTTTATTGTAAGTACATCGATACGCATCCTTGTCAGTGAAACAGCAAGAAGGATAGATACGGGGATGACTGGCTTTACACAGATTCAGATACAAGGATAGGCAGAAGGTCACCTGCAGAGCAAATGGGGCTTGCGTGGCTTGAAGAGCTTTTCTACTGGGTTAAATGTGGGAGCAGCCAGAAGCTCTCATACTCATACAGTTACTCGGCAGTAAGGTACCATGGGAAAGAAAACTCAGCATTGATGTGATGGGTCATTGGCTCTGGTCTTCTGTCCAATCTCTTCAAACAGGAGAGTGCTCAAGATTTTATATTTGGTGCTGAGAAGGAGGTTTAGAGAAGGACTGTTCTGTGCTCATACATAATTTTGTGCATGGTCAGTACCATCAATTTGCACTATCTTTATTTATGTGCTTTTGTTTCAGTACAGACTGACTGAAGAATACTATAATTTCACAATAACCTGTCCACGAATTTTATATGACCATGTTATTTTGAACTTCACTTATCAAATTATGGCGAGTTCTTTCTGCATTCTTATGGAAATTCTGTTACGGTTGCCAGCATATTTTTATGTGAGACCCTTCTGACAAGCAGACATATTCGTCTAAATCAGTGATTCGTAGTAGTACATGGAGCTTTTGTACGTATGGGGCAGAATTACTTTGAAGCTTTCAGAAGCCACTTCCAGAGAAAAGACCCCAAAGCCTATCTTCACAAGATTGTCAATCTAGGCGTACTGCCTTCCTCCACTCAGAAACATCCAGGCTGTAGAGACACCAGGAGAGGTAACAAACACAAGCTCTTTCCCTTCCCAAAACAATAAAAGTGAAACTCTTAAAAGGTGGGATTTATGCCAAATGGTAGCTGATATTACCTACGATTTCATTAGTGTGAGCTCCTGATTTCATGTAAGAGCACTTTAAAGACGTTTCTCTTCGGAAACTTGATCACTATTATTTGTTTTTCTTAAAATATGCCCAGGTAATGGGAGACCATGCATGGAGTTTATTAGGCCTAGCTAATTTTCTATCAATTCTAGGAATCCAAGATTAGCCATGTGCAGTTCATAACTAGCATTGGCAAAAGACAAAACGTCACACAGAAAAAGCAAGAAGCACTTTGTTCCTTAAAAATTAAAGTAATGTGAGATGTAAAATATCACAGTAATGCTGAGAAAAAACTAGCAAAATTCTCAGAATCAATCAGCCAAAGATAATTGTGTTATTAAGAAACTATGTGACTGTGTATAGATGAAAAGCCATATTTTCTTCAATCTGAGAAAGCTTTACAGTATATCTGAAACATCTAAATTACTTTTATTACTATATATAAAATGTAAATTCCGAGTAGCATGCTGGATTAATTGCCTAACAAAGTAAGTGAGTCCCATGAGCATGCTATGCAAATCATTTTGTAAAAAGTCATTTTTTTTTTAGCAACAGTGGTCAGATCGAATATGCAATTTCTGGAATAATGTGGCATATAATGTGCTATTACATTCAAATCATATGGCTATTAAACCCAACAAAGCCTTATTTTCAGGAACTAAGTATAAATTAAATGAATCTGAGCTATTTGTGATTAATTCAGCATTCATTTACTTCACAAATGTTCACTGATGATTTACTGAGTGCTCAGCACCGGAAAGGATACAGTCACCTCTCTTGCTCATTCTGGTCTTTGCAGCCATAGAGCATTTTATCTCCAGATGTCTAGCACAGGGACACAGAAGAGGTACTCAATAAATAATGGCTACTCTCCCTGATGAAACACTGTGGAACATGTACCAGGTACAAGATACTGCTGTAGGTCTTGGTGAACAAAATGGACAAGTTTCCTACTCTCATGGAAATCCTCCAGTAGGAAAGAGACCATAAATAAGAAACAAATAGGATCCCTTCAGAGAGCAGCAATTGCCTGAAGAAAGGTAGTGGGATAGAACGAACAAGTGTGGGCAACATCTGATAGAAGGATCAAGGAAGACCACTTGGAGCTGAAAAGTGGCCAATCAAAGAGTTAGCCAAACAGAAATTGAGAGGAAGGGTATTTTAAGCAAAAGTTGCTGATGCAGAAGTCCCATGCTCCCAGACCATTTTTAATATTAATATTTTCCCTAAGTATGGATTGTTATAACCTCAGGTGTTTCTTATTGTTCATCAAGAGAAGAGGTTCCAAACTCGTGGCCAGTAGGCTAGACGTGTGCTGCAAAGCTGTTTTGTTTGGCCAATGTAATGTTCCATTGGTGCTTTGTTTGTTTTATTGTTTTAGGCCAGCAGTCAAAAGTTGAGAAGTTTCAAATTAAAACCCAGATTTCTGACTTTTCATTAGAAACCAGAAGGTCTGGAGTTTTGGGACCTGAATTCCAGCACAACAGTCATCAGCTGTAGCTGGTGGCAGCTATACTCTTTAGATGAGGTGTGAGGTTTTGCATCACATTTGCTAATCTCTTGTCACTTTGTTCTTTTGCGCCAGTGCTGAAGCCGAAGTTCAGCTGCCATGTCTCATCATGCTCCTGCCATTGGTTTTCTCCATAACTATGTTTCCATCAAAAGTTGGGAAAGAAAAGCTAGGTTTTGAGGGTTATGTTTTTCAAGAAAAATGGTAGAAAAATATGTAAACCAGTCTTTATGTCAGTTGAATACAATCCAGTTTTTCCTCTCATTTATATTTTCTTGCTAGTCCTATTAGGCATATGAGTTTGCGACACTTGAACTAGGGTTTTAAAAAAATCAACAGCATGGTCCATAATTGTTTTTTTGGAAAAATAAAATTAGAATAATTGCACTTTTAGGCTGCTTCTGTAGGACAAGTTTCAGTATCTGGACCAACTGAATTAGAATTTTATTTTCAACACTCACTAAAATTATAATGGACCAGAAAATATGCCATTCATCCTCAGTGTTCTCATCTGTAAATCTATCGACTTGGATATATAATAGTTAACTTTGTCACATTATTCTAAGAATTAAAAGAATCAATCCATATAATCACAGACACTCAATAAATGTAAAATTCTCATTATTACATGTACAATTTGTGGTTTGGCACTGAAGCGCTCAGAAGAATGATTTACTTCACCTTAGCTATATTGTGAAGTACTCAAAAGGTGGTTAGAAAGGGAAGAGACTGGGGAAGTAGAAGAAAGGGAGGGGAAAACAGTAAAATTATTCAGCGTACAGTGAGTGCCAGCTACGTACCAGGTTCTTGACTCATATTGCTGTTACAGCAATCTTAATATTGTAGGCTACCTCCACTTTACAGATAAGGAAGAGAAGGTGCAAAGAAGTTCTGTACCTTGTTAAGGTCACACAGGAGTAAGAGAGATGCTTATATGCAAACGTTTCACAACCCCTTCTCGTGTTTAACCCTCTACCCCACGGCCACTCTCACCCCAGCTAGAATAGGTGTAGAGCTATTATATAACTTCCTTGAGCCACTGAAATGAAACAATCCATACCAGTGGTTTTATCAGACTTGGACATGCATAGGAATCACCGGTAGAGCTCATTAAAAATGCCTTATCACTGGGGACTCTGATTCAGCAGGTGAGCCATGCGTTTGATTTTGAGAAGCAGCAGTGGATACCTCTCTGGGTCTCAGGAGCTAATTTTAAGTGAAAATTGTAGAACATAGTGAAAACTTCCAAATGCTACCTGAAGATAAGACACTGCATGAGAATGGCTAAAACACATGCTCCTAATGTCACATAACAGTCTTTAAAGTCATCTCGGTCATTTTTAAAATTAGGGTAGAGTTGAGAGGACAGACAAGACTTGATAGAGTGGGAGCTAACTAAAATAATTAAATTATAATAAGAAGATCTGGATCATGTTTTGTTCTTTCTATGCATTGTCAGAAATATTTTAGATAGTTTCCTTACTCAAGTATAGAATATAATAAGTCTGTTTAACTGAATACTAAAATATTAATATTTAGGACCATTCTTAATTACACCTTACATACAAGCCATTCACATTTAAACATTCCTAATTTCCACTGTATTTCTATCTGAAATGGGAGTCTCTCCTGCACCCACTACCAGTTTCATTGTATCTTTCCTGGTGAAAACTCTGAGAGGACTCATCACGGCAGACACAACTGGAAATTACTGTCACCAGGATGCAGGGTGTAAGCTGTTGATACAAAGAGAAGTACGATTAGGTCACTATCTTCTTCCTTAATTTTCAGGTGGAATGAATTGTAAGGCTTAAATTTTCAAGTGCCGCCTTAAACATCTTTGAACCTCACAAGGCCCCAAAGGCCTAACCACGAAATCACTGTTCTTGCCAGAAATGCCCCCAAATTCAGCAGGAGAGACTCCCCGACAGCTAGTTTCCATATCAGCTCGACCAGCTACATTGCCCTCTTCTCAATTTAAGGGCTTTCCCTTCCTTGCCAGCTCACAAAATTATTCAAACGAGCCTGTCACATTCTCCTGTGGGAACCCTACCTATGGTTACTATAAAACCTGCCTCTCACAGCCCCTGTTGGTCCCCTCTGCTCCGGAGTGCAAACCTCCACGTGGCCCCGAGTGGTGTTCGATGTCTGTGAGTATATGTGATGAATAACTGGCTGCCAATCTCGTGTGTGCAGTGCTGTGTGTTGTGTGTTCCACCATCTGTACTATTTTAGGGTAGGGAATCCCTCTTCCACCAACAGGGTGAACAGGAGGCAAACAAGACAGAGAGTATCTATAAACCTTAAAGTTTTCAAAAATTCACTTACTGTTTAAATGTCTTTTCTCTCTGCAATTACCCTAATGTGAAACCCTCTTTTTACCTAGAGTAGAACTTAGGAAATAAAGACTTCTCTTTGAAGTCAATACAGACCTGGGTTTGAATTCTACCTTTGTACCTTCCTCAAAGCGCTTTAGGAAAGTTACTTAAACTTTCTCATCTATAGAATGGGGAAAATACTATTTCTGTCATAGTGCTATGGAGAAGATTATGTTGACACTATACATTAAATATTTAGCACAGGCCCTGGGTTGAGAAGATTAGGTAGGGATAATATACATCAAGCACTTGACATGGTTCCTAGAACTCCATAAAGGTAGAAATCAAATAATTATCTTTTCAAGACCAGCTGGCAAGTGTAACAAGATAAAGATGAAGGCCAGCCATTCTGTGTCTCTGTCATAACTCAAGAAGGTATGAGCATTAGGCATCTAGACTTTCTAAAGGTCAAGGCCTATGGAAATTGGAGGAGGAAGTTACCACAAAGCAGAGGTTCAATCACCTAGGAAGACAAGACGTTGCCCCTAAAAGAGTAGATGGGTAGTCCTGGCCGGAAAACAAGGGTCCTGGGCCAACTCCAGAAGGGTTTGGTGCTGAGATGTCCAACTAGGCCAGAATCCACAGCAGCACAGCACATGGAAAGCATGGTGTTTATGAGCACAGCTATAAGATCAACCACAACCAACTGATCCAAATGCCACTGACCCAAGATTCTGTTTACCTAATAATAAATTGACCCATATGTTCATTACTGCATTTCATATTTGTTATGTTAATATTTTTAAGTGTTCTTGCTTCATTTTTACTCTATTTTTGGCTTTGTATAGGTAACAAATGAATATATTTTAAATAATCTAAAACCCAGGAGACTATTTTCAGTTTTTTCATGTCTTAAATAATATTCCAGTGCCTAACTTTGCATATAAAGGTACTTTTTTCTTCTGTATTTAGAATAATTAATAAGCCTTTGAAAATTTAAAATCAGGATTGTTTACCAAAATAGTTGTACAATTTACATTCCCATTAGTAGGCTAAAATATTGCCCCTTTAACTAAATTTGGGTTAGATTGCTTAATATTACTTCAAACAGTTATTGTTAATTTGATTTCCTTCATTATCATTAAATGGATGACTATTTTTATTTACTTTGGTACTAAATGTAGTTTCTCACTTATGAATTGACTGTCCATGACATTCAACCCTTTTTCAGCTTATAAGGTCTCAGTGTTTTAGTTCCACTTTGAATGGGTTCTTTTAATAGTGAAAAATACTATATTTGTTGCAATCAGTTTCTCCAATCTATTTTTCATCTTTTGCTTGTAATTATGTATTTTTGCCTTTTGAAGCAAAAATCATACCTAAAATTTAAATGTTTATAGGGTCAATTGTCCACTTTTGTTTTGTATGCTTATGGTTTCTTTTAAACTAAGGAAGCCTCCCCTCTGGTGATTTGACAAATAGTTAATAATACGTTATTTAATTTTTCCATGGTTTGATTTTTTTTAACTCAATGCATCAGAAACCTATTTCTTAGTGTGGTGTGAGGTGAGGTTTTTAATTTCCGGCTTGGTATTTATCAGATAAAGGATCTTCATTTACAAATTCCAAATTATTTTCTATTCATCCTTAGAGTCTTCACTTTCCCCATGGCCAAGAAGAGAGAGAAAAGATTGCAAGAAAGTGTGAAATACTGTATTGTTGTTTCCCTAATTAACATGGAGTGAGTATCTATGCCAGGGAATGACTTTTCTGAATATCTTCACATTCTGGTTAATAACCTGACTTTTTCTTGTTTGTAGAAAAGACTTAGATACATTGACTAAAACATACATAAAATACTCATAATTAGGAGAAATAGAAAAAAATAAAGGAACATGGAAACTCTCAACTTTTACTAGAGTCTTTCATCTATGAAAGGTAAATATGAATTTATGACTTCTAGATTATTAGACAAACTGGGAGCAAAAATGTTTTTCAGGAAAATTATGTATGGAATATTAGGAGAGAGCTGTGAGGTGGGGCAGGAAATGATGTTAGCAAAGGATATCAATGTGAGTTAAAAAGAGCTGGGAAAAACAGTTCGGTTGCTACTTTTTTGGAGGGTCAATTTGGTTGCTTTAGGCAGAATAATCCATCAGAACCAATGAGGAAGAACATGTAAAAGTGCAAATCCAAATAGGGGTCCCAAATGGCTAAAGAGCTTATGGAGAAAATGCAGAAGACCAGTGTCTTAACTGTGAGCCCTGTTAGTCCCCTAAGACTTTCTCTAGTGCACCTACTTTTATCTTTAGGTAGAAAATTAAATTATGGGTAAGAACAGAGAAGGACATGGTAGAGCTGGGTGGCCAAGGCAGATATACCCTTCCCAAATTACTGACCAGAAGGAGTAGAAAGAGGAAAGGACAAGAGTAGTATGGTTAGGGAGCTTGTCTAGCTTTCAAAAAATGTTTTTGTTTGTTTCTTTGCTTACTTGCTTGTATATTTGTTGTCTGGGTCAATGTACCAAGTGCTATGGTCAGACTCAAAGACAAGTAAGTCCAAATGGTCTGAAACTATATCTATTCACCATATATTCACTGAGGTCCTCTTATAGGCCATTGCCCATTTTAGGAGTTTGAAATACATGCAGGAACAATCCAGATATGGTCCCTGCCCTTATAGAAACTCTTTTTATCTCTTTCTCTTGAAATATTTGAAACAAAACACAGAGAAAAACATAACACATATTCCTGTATCCTCTTGAGATTTAACAAATATTAACATTTTGCATATTTGTTTCAAAACTTTTACTTAAAGAAATAAAATCATATAACTACAGTGAGAGCTGCTTTGACATCTCTCTAATTTAATTTCCCTTTTTCTCTTCAGGGAAGTTATTAATTGTCTTAAAGTTGGCAATCTTCCAATTTTTTTTAAAAAAAATATATCATCACATACATACCTGTTCATGAAAACTATGTAGTGTAATTTTATATTTTGCTAATTTTGAAATGATGTTTTTAGTATAAAATGATACCCTGCTTTTCATACTTCATATCAGATTTTTGAGATAATTCACTTAATATTTATTAAATACATACTATGTCTCAGGCATTGTTCTAAGTGTTAGAATAAAGCAGTGGAAAAAAAAAACAACCTTAAAATTCCATGACCTGGGCTTCCCTGGTGGCGCAGTGGTTGAGAGTCCACCTGCCGATGCAGGGGACACGGGTTCGTGCCCCGGTCCGGGAGGATCCCACATGCCGCGGAGCGGCTGGGCCCATGAGCCATGGCCGCTGAGCCTGCGCGTCCGGAGCCTGTGCTCCGCAACGGGAGAGGCCACAACAGTGAGAGGCCTGCGTATTGCAAAAAAAATAAAAATAAAAATAAAAAAAATCCATGACCTTATGTAGCTTATATTCTACTAGGGTGAACAGACAATAAACAATAAAATATGAAATATTCTATGTAGGCTGCTGTTATGGACTGAATTGTATCCACCCCCTCAAAAAGCAAAATCCTATGTTGGAGCCCAAACCTACGATGTGACTCAATTTGGAAATAGGGAGTATACAGAGGAAATAAATGTTAAGAGAGGTCAGAAAGGAGGGGTCTTTGTATGCTAATACATATGTATGGAATCTAAAAAAGAAAGTGGTTCTGAAGAACCTAGGGGCAGGACAAGAATAAAGACGCAGACGTAGAGAATGGACTTGAGGACACGGGGAGGGGGAAGGGTAAGCTGGGACGAAGTGAGAGAGTGGCATGGACATATACACACTACCAAATGTAAAAGGATGGAGGGAATATGGGGATATATGTATATGTATAGCTGATTCACTTTGTTATACAGCAGAAACTAACATAACATTGTAAAACAATTATACTCCAATACCGATGTTAAAAAAAAAGAGAGACAGGCATTACAAAAACCTAAAAAAATAAAAAATAAAATAATATAAAGGAGGGGTCTTAATCTGATAGGACTGGTGTTCTTGTAAACAGAAAATTTTCTTTCTCTCAGTGCCTGCACAGATGAAAGGCCATGTGAGGACACAGTGAGAAGGTGCCATCTGCAAGCCATGAAGACAGCCCACACCAGATAACAAATCTACTGGCAAAACCAACTGACATCTAATGACATCTCAATCAGAAACTTGTAGCCTCCAGAACTGTGAGAAAATAAGTGTTTGTTGTTTAAGTCACCCACTGTATGACATTTTGTTATAGCAGCCCAAGCAGACTAATACAGTCACTAGGAATTAAGCGCTAACAAGAGAAATAAAGTAGGAAAAGGGGAGATGAAGTGAAGGGGGTCAGATTGGAATTTGAAGTAGTATGTCCTGAAAGGTCTTAACTGAGAAGTTACTCTTGAGAAAAGACCTAAAGAAAGTGAAGGAGCTGATCATTTAACTGTCTGAGGAATCAGGAAGTGCAAGTATAGACTCTGAACAGAAGAGTGCCTGGCATGTTCTGGGAGCAGTAGGAGGTCTGGATGGCCAGAATGGAGGGAAAGAGTGGAGGGCGAGAGGAGATGAGGTCAGAGGGTAACAGAGGCCAGATCACATAGACACCCTGGGAGAGTGTCTAAGCAGAGGAATGATGGGATCTTACACTCATTTTAACAAATTGCTCTGAACAGTCCTGTGGAAAAAAGATGAAAAGAGGCCAGGGGAAGAAGCAGGGAAACCTCTTGTAAAAGTTATTTCAGTAGCAAAAGCAAAAGATGATGGTTATTTCATCCAGGTAGGTGGCAGCATGGGTGATGAGAAGCAATCAGATTGGAGATACACTTTGAAGGCTCTGGACAATTGTAAGAATTGTCTTGCCAGTAACAGAGTTAAGGAAGACTGCATCAGGGGCAGCTTTGAGGTCACAGGATTCTGAGTCCAAGATGTTAAGATGGGATGTTGAATAAATGGGCTGTGAGACATAAGGGTCTGAAGTTCAGGGGAGAGATCTAGGCTGGAGATAACAATTTTAACGTCATTGGCACAAGGATGGTTATTTAAGACCATAAAAATGGATGAGATCACTTAAAGAATAAATGTTGATAGAAAAGAGAAATCCAAGGAGAGGTTATGAAGATACTAGCCACAAGCAAAGGAGACAAAGAGACTGGCCAAAAATTTAGGGGGAAAACCAGATGTCACAGCCTGGATGTTAAATGAAGAAAATGCTTCAAAGGGGTCATCAAATGGATCAAATGCATCAATATTATTATCTGTAGATTAAGGTCATTCATTTACTTCCTGTATAGTTTTCTATGATAGGAATGTAACCATTTTTATTTATGCATTTCTGTTATGATAGATATTTTGGTTATTTATGACATTTCACTTTTATCAGTATTGTAGCAATGATCATCTCTGTTCATGAATGCTAATTGCTTTAGGATATCCCTATATAAAGAAATGTTGGGTGGTAGAATATACATCCTCAGCTTTTCTAGATATTGCCAAATTGCTTTTGAAAGTGATTGTGCCAATGAATATCTCATCGGTAGTAGCTGAGAGCTTACATTCTTGCTCACACATGGTGCTGTTCAATTTATTTTTGATGAGTGGTTGTGACTTGGTAACCTGTCGTTTTAACTGGCATTTGCCTGACAGTTGTAATAAAAAGCATCTTATGTGAAATACCTATTCATAACCTTTGCCCATTTTTCAGCTGGGTTGTTTTTCATCCTTATTAATTTTCAGGCACTCCATATATAAACTGGATACTAACCCTTCACTGGTTAAACACATTGCAAATCAATGCTTCTTCCACTATATGACTTATCTTTTACTTTGTTCATAGTATCTTTAGTTGTACATTTAAAAACAAAACAAAACAAAACCTTTAATGTATGTATATGCATAGTTGGGAGGAATTCGTTTTAGAAAGAGAAGATGGAAGACTAACAGATAAGTTTTAAGTTTGATGACAAAGAGTAGAGTGAGTTGTCCACCTGATAAAATATTATTTCAAATAATGAATCAATTAATCAACACAAATGATCAATTAATTAATCCACCAAAAAGTAAGCCAACCAGCCATATTTTGAAAGTAGAAGGCTAGTTGGTAGGGTTCTCTTGTAGAGAGAGGAAAGCAACTATTGATACATAGGGAACTAAGAAAATTCTGGACAATGTTGAGAATGCAGTTGAGGTGATAGAATATGACTTTACAGTAGGTCTTGTCTATGCATCTGTTTGATTTTCTTGAGCTAGATTTAGCTTCCCAAGCGAAGGCAGAGGGAGAGCACATGCTGCGATCCTCCTAGCATTGCAGTTTTCTAGGAACCTCTGAATAACAGGCTCCCAAAGAACAATGAGGTTTATATGAAGGTGGAGATGAGATGGTCTGGAAGTTGTATGAAGAAGTGAGGATGTTGTGGCCCTATCTACCTATTCTGAGGTACATGGGGTGCTGTGGACTGAATCACGTCCCCCAAAACTCATATGTTGAAACCCTAACACCCTATATGACTATATTTGGAGATAGGACCTCCAAGGAGGTAATTAAGGCTAAATGATGTCATAAGGGTGGGGTCTTGATACAATAGGATTAGTGTCCTTATAAGAAGAGACACCAGAGAGCCCTCTCTCCACCATATGAGGACACAGTGAGAACATGACCATTTGCAATCCAAAGAGAGAACCCTCTCTAGACATTGATCCTACTGGGACCTTGATCTTGGACTTCAGTATACACAACTGTGATAAGTTTCTGTTGTTTAAGCTACCTAGTATATGGTATTTTGTTATGGCAGCCTGAGCTGACTAAGACATGGGGTAAGGGAAAATGAGCATCCTCCATTTGAGAGGCCTCAGCAAGAACTGCATATCAAAGGAAGAGTAAGATTTCAGTCAAGGTAAAGGGAGAGAAGAAGTTTTCTGTAAGCAGCTGAAGACAGAGATCAGTTTGTTTCCCAGGAAACTGAATCTCAAATAATTTTCTTTATTCCACAAAGATGCCCCACGACTATTGCTGGTATTTTTATTTTGAATTTTGGAGCTCCTTATTATTAAAATAGAAATTTTAATATTTATGATAGAAATATTTTTTAAATTTCAAGTTTAGAATTTTTGTATTTAAAAATTCATTAGTTTATTTTTTCCACAGGTTTATTTTTATGATTTTCATATTATTTATCTAAATGACAAGATATGAGAGAGAGTTTCTGGCTGCTATTTTTTTTTTAATTCCAATAAATGAAAAACCTAATTCAATAAACATTTTACCATATTTTGTTTTATGTTACTAGTTTTTGACATATAAGAGTGCTCTTGTGCTACAGAGTAATTTTTATATGATGGACGTTACTTATGGATCTGTTGATGATCATATTTTAAGGAAAATTTGCAGACTTTTAATTTCAGGCATTTTAATTGGTATTTCAATATAGGTATTCCTTTGATTTTGGTTTTTATGTTATATGCATTAAAATAAATATCAAATAATAAAATTATTATAAAATTAAAAACCATCACAACTACTATATTAGCTATCAGTGTTTCAGTAAGGGTTAAGCAAACAGTCATGAATATGTTGCTCCGATGTATACTAACTTCCAAGAATGCTAACTCATTACACACTCAGTGGTTCTATAGTTGTGTTTAATAGAGAAAGTAATTTGTGGATTAGTTTTTATCAAAACAGATATTCAAACAGATGACACTAGTACCTTAATGTAAAACCAACCTCAAGAACAACTTTTCAATTTGCTGAGGTCACAAACCAGCCTTGTTCAAGCAATCATATATTTAACTTTTCATCAGCATTCTCATTATTCCTGACTTAGACACTTGTAACCCAATATATTTTTAGGTCTTAGCTTTATCACGTTCATCTCTTCATAAATAAAATAGCTGCTATTGTTTTAAACCACTGTTATAAGCCACAGTTCAGAGAGGGCATTTAAGATCTACTAGAGCAGGAAGGTGTATACAATCTCTGTGTATATCAGGAATATTTCACTTTGCTAGTGGCTTTAGAACAAGAAATTCTCAGTGTTATATCATCCTGCAATGTCCACTGATGAGCTCCAAGGCTATAAAAGTATAATAAGTTCTAACAATTTTATGTAGAGATGTTTTTCTCATTTAGAAGTTTGACTTTTACTATCACAATGTAAACACATCCTCTATGATAAATCTAGTTGCCCTTGAAGAGATTTATTATTTATCTGCATGCCTTGCAAACATCTTATCAAAATCAGGTGTAGGATAATGATCTTGGCAATAAATCTATTCTAATGTGCCATTTTTTCATATTATATAAAACTTTGAGAACTTTAAAGACTAAATAAATAAAGATTCAAGAAAAAATTGTTTAGGACAGAATGAGAAAAAATAGCAAATAGGTTAAACAAATCCTATGTACAATTCTGAATTTAAAAATTTATCAAAAGTTTGAATTTATTTTTGTTTATCTAGAATTAAGAAGACAGGTAAAATACTGAGTTGTGTATATGCAAGGACATCAAATGAGTAGAGGACAATTCAAAGGTTCATTTTCAATATTTCTTTTCTTGTATCCTTATCAGAGCCTTTTCCTTGTTCTCTTTCAATAGAATTTTAGGGATGTAATTAGTGCTAATGGCTCTTTATCAGCAACACAAATTCATTTTTATTCCGTTTTGTTCGTGTTGCATTTTGCTGGTTCTGGGAAGGTCCTTTGGCTCTTACAAAAGACCTGTCAAAGCCAAGGGGACAAAAGAAAATGTGGAGATTACGGGCAGGAGACCAGAGTCTAGTTTGTTAATAGAACATTTGTATCTGGCTGAGCTGGCTGTCTTTGGAGTGGATGTAGCTGGAGAACCTTGGGTCTACTGAACAGATGTTCCCTCTCCAGAGTTAAAAGACCACACACCTCCTATTGCTCTGAAAATGAAGATGGAAGATATCAGAAGACAGAACAAAGAGGTTTTCATAATTCTTCCACTGCCTTTAATCACACTTTAAGTATGCTAGATGGACCAATGCATATGCTGCTTTGTTTCACCACCCCACACAGAACTGAAATAAATATGCCTGCATAGAACTAACTTTACTGTTAGAATTTGTTTAGTCACTTCACTCAGTAATTATAACCCGAAGGGTATTCCTTTCAGTTAGCAAAAGCAAATACTAATCTTAATTTTAAAATTGATAATGATCTTCTAGTTAATATAATTATCATTGCAGGAAAGTAAAAGTATATATCCTAGCAGTGTCCAATTAGAGATAATGTGCTTAATTAATAAAGATACTTAAATGATTATGTTTTTAATACACATTAAAGGTAGTGTCCCATTGTCAGCCTTTAATTCCTAATTGTTTTGGCATCATCAGCAGTACATTTCCAGAACATTCCATCCCAAGTTAAAATCATCTTTTTTTTTTTTTATATAAAATTGGGGAGAATTTGACACTAATGTTTCCCATAAATATTTTGTGAATTTTCTTATTTGGGAATGAAAGTCCAACATTTCTAATTATTCCAAGGATAATTCAAAACATATTTAAAACAATGTTTTCCCTAAGTTTATAGCCATCTCATTTTCATTGGAAAGTGACATTTTATTATTCTAAGAAAAACTGTAGGCATTTGCTTCTACATATTTCAAGGCCAGGGAACAAAGGACAGACATGTCCTTACAAACTATAAAACATAGGAAAACACAACTATCTACAACCGTATTTCTAAGATATCAGTCGATTCATAAAAATAATCCAGGGCTTCCCTGGTGGCGCAGTGGTTGCGCGTCCGCCTGCCGATGCAGGGGAACCGGGTTCGCGCCCCGGTCTGGGAGGATCCCGCATGCCGCGGAGCGGCTGGGCCCGTAAGCCATGGCCGCTGAGCCTGCGTGTCCGGAGCCTATGCTCCGCAACGGGAGAGGCCACAGCAGAGGGAGGCCCGCATACCACAAAAAACAAAAAACAAAAAACAAAACAAAACAAAAAAATAATCCAGCTTGTGAACAAAAATGTTGACTGACTCTCTGACAGATAAAGCTGTCAAGTGAGAAAAATCATTGGGAGGATGCCTGGATACGTTTTCAGCTTTCTCCTAGGATTTAGAGAGGACCTTCTTCAAGTACTGGGAGAAATAAACCATTTTTGGTACGGCAATTTTTTTACATTAAAAGATAACGAAAACATCCAAAGAACACCCAGAGAAACTATCTGTGTTTTCCTCATGATTTTTTCTCTTCTAATTGTGTTCTTAAATACATCATTTGCTGAGAGTATAAAGAAGCAGTTGGGTTTATCATGGAAAGACTTTAATCTAGAGCACCATAGGGTCATGTGTGTTTTACATTAACTAGAAATGTCATTTCCAAAACATATTATTTGATAATCATTTAGTAGCTCCAAGTTGAAATTGCATCTAATGTTCCCAGTTCAGCATTTTGCAATTGACTACTAAGATAAGAGAACTGGAAAAGCATGGAAGGCAATTACTAACATTTCCACTGTTGCCAGGACCTTGGAGCTTTGTCCCAGTTACTCCTGGTGGTTGGCCTTCAGTTAAACCCAATTAAAGGAACATCTGTGCTCTATTGTCACATCATCGTCACCAGACTTACTTCCCTTCAGAAACATATGTTCTCTGGAGAGTAGAAAACCAAGAATCTGTCTTTATTCTATGTGGGTACAGCTATTGCTCCCCACCCAACAGCACTTTTCTTCTCACTCTCAGTTGAAGAGTATAACTTCAACAGAATAAATTTTTATGAAGCAGGCATAGGAAATAATGCAGTACATTACTGCATTCCAAGAATCTGGTGGTTATGGGAATTGGAAAATCCCTGAGAAGACTGTCTCCTCGGGTTTAATTTTTTTTCTTTGCCTATTCAGAATGAAAGAGGTTTACAAAGTGGGAGCTGACAATCTCATCATAGTCCAGTAGAGTTACACTTGATAAAATAGACATTAAAAGTTACTTTAGGAGCTGTGCATATTAACTGGATGTCTGGCCAAAACTCTGCAAGGGGATTTTCATCCAACACTGAAAGTCTAGAGAATGGTACCAAAGACAAACACATCCTTTGTCCACTGGTAAATGGTGAGCCTTGACAAAAGGCATCCATCTGAGGATGAGAAAACAAAACAATAACAACAACAAAATAACAATAAAGGGACCAATGTAAAGACACAGCAGAAAAAAAAAAAGGAAATCATCATTCTAAAAGCTGAGAAAATGACACGAAGAACCAGAAATAATAATAATAAAAGGAAACTGCAATAACATTTTAGACTCATTATAGGACACAAAACAATACACAAAGTCTATGATGTGGATGTAAAAGGTACACATAAAGAACAGACTATTATGGATATAAAACAGGATAAAATGAAATGGGAGGTGGCTGAGAAAAGGAAGCATAGTGGAAAAACTCAAGTGCAATGAAAGAATTAAAATCACATAAGACATTAAAATTGATTAAAAAATAAAATCAGTGATAAAATAAAAATCTCAATTATTTATCCACAATGCAAGAAAAATGACCAAGAGAGGGCAGACAGCAGAAGCAAGAAGAACTACAATCCTGCAGCCTGTAGAACAAAAACCACATTCACAGAAAGACAGACAAGATGAAAAGGCAGAGCGCTATGTACCAGATGAAGGAACAAGATAAAACCCCAGAAAAACAACTAAATGAAGAGGAGATAGGCAACCTTCTGGAAAAAGAATTCAGAATAATTATAGTGAAGATGATGCAGGACCTCGGAAAAAGAAGGGAGGCAAAGATTGAGAAGATGCAAGAAAGGTTTAACAGAGACCTAGAAGAATTAAAGAATAAACAAACAGAGACAAACAATACAATAACTGAAATGAAAACGACATTAGAAGGAATCAATAGCAGAATAACTGAGGCAGAAGAATGGATAAGTGACCTGGAAGACAGAATGGTGGAATTCACGGCTGCGGAATTCACGGCTGCGGAACAGAATAAAGATAAAAGAATGAAAAGAA
>NC_041232.1:73647238-73648202 GCF_002837175.3 Physeter macrocephalus
AAAACCACATTCACAGAAAGATAGACAAGATGAAAAGGTAGAGGGCTATGTACCAGATGAAGGAACAAGATAAAACCCCAGAAAAACAACTAAATGAAGAGGAGATAGGCAACCTTCTGGAAAAAGAATTCAGAATAATTATAGTGAAGATGATGCAGGACCTCGGAAAAAGAAGGGAGGCAAAGATTGAGAAGATGCAAGAAAGGTTTAACAGAGACCTAGAAGAATTAAAGAATAAACAAACAGAGACAAACAATACAATAACTGAAATGAAAACGACATTAGAAGGAATCAATAGCAGAATAACTGAGGCAGAAGAATGGATAAGTGACCTGGAAGACAGAATGGTGGAATTCACGGCTGCGGAATTCACGGCTGCGGAACAGAATAAAGATAAAAGAATGAAAAGAAATGAAGACAGCCTAAGAGACATCTGGGACAACATTAAACGTAACAACATTCGCATTATAGGGGTCCCAGAAGAAGAAGAGAGAGAGAAAGGACCCGAGAAAATATTAGAAGAGATTATAGTCGAAAACTTCCCTAACATGGGAAAGGAAATAGCCACCCAAGTCCAGGAAGCGTAGCGAGTCCCATACAGGATAAACCCAATGAGAAACAGGCCAAGACACATAGTAATCAAATGCGCAAAAATTAAAGAAAAATTATTGAAAGCAGCAAGGGAAAAATGACAAATAACATACAAGGGGGGAGCTCCCATAAGGTTAACAGCTGATTTCTCAGCAGAAACTCTACAAACCAGAAGGGAGTGGCATAATATACTTAAAGTGATGAAAGGGAAGAACCTACAACCAAGATTACTCTACCCTGCAAGGATCTCATTCAGATTCAATGGAGAAATCAAAAGCTTTACAGACAAGAAAAAGCTAAGAGAATTCAGCACCACCAAACCAGCTCTACAACAAATGCTAAAGGAACTTCTCCAAGTGGGAAACACAAGAGA
>NC_041232.1:73648720-73649699 GCF_002837175.3 Physeter macrocephalus
TAGTGGGGGATTTTAACACCTCACTTACACCAATGGACAGATCATCCAAAATGAAAATAAATAAGGAAACAGAAACTTTAAATGACACACTAGACCAGATAGATTTAATTGATATTTATAGGACATTCCATCCAAAAACAGCAGTTTACACTTTCTTCTCAAGTGCGCATGGAACATTCTGCAGGATAGATCACATCTTGGGTCACAAATCAAGCCTCAGTAAATTTAAGAAAACTGAAATCATAGCAAGCATCTTTTCTGACCATAACACTATGAGATTAAAAATGAATTACAGGGAAAAAAACGTAAAAAACACAAACACATGGAGGCTAAACAATACGTTACTAAATAACCAAGAGATCACCAAAGAAATCAAAGAAGAAATAAAAAAATACCTAGAGACAAATGACAATGAAAACACGATGAACCAACACCTATGGGATTCAGCAAAAGCAGTTCTAAGAGGGAAGTTTATAGCTATACAAACGTACCTCAAGAAACAAGAAGAGCTTCCCTGGTGGTGCAGTGGTTGAGAGCCCCCCTGCCGATGAAGGGGACACGGGTTCGTGTCCCGGTCCAGGAAGATTCCACATGCCGCGGAGCAGCTGGGCCCATGATGAAATAGAAACAAAGAAAACAATAGCAAAGATCAATAAAAGTAAAAGCTGGTGCTTTGAGAAGAGAAACAAAATTGAGAAACTATTAGCCAGACTCATCAAGAAGAGTGAGAGGACTCAAATCAATAAAATTAGAAATGAAAAAGGAGAAGTTACAACAGACACCACAGAAATACAAAGCATCCTAAGAGACTACTATAAGCAACTCTATGCCAGTAAAATGGACAACCTGGAAGAAATGGACAAATTCTTAGAAAGGTATAACCTTCTAAGACTAAACCAGGAAGAAATAGAAAATATGAACAGACCAATCACAGGTAATGAAATTGAAACTGTAATTAAAAATCTTCCAACAAACAAAA
>NC_041232.1:73650487-73687366 GCF_002837175.3 Physeter macrocephalus
CCAGAAAACTACTAGAGCTAATCAATGAATTCGGTAAAGTAGCAAGATACAAAATTAATGCACAGAAATCTCTTGCATTCCTATATACTAATGATGAAAAATCTGAAAGAGAAATTAAGGAAACACTCCCATTTACCACTGCAACAAAAAGAATAAAATACCTAGGAATAGAAAAAAAAAAATAAAGAAAAATGACCAAGAGATTAAAAAGAAGGGGGCAGAGGAAAAAAAAGATGATAGACAAATTCAAGGACAAATTATGGAAGAATAATAATTTTAGATATTTTAAGGAAGAAAACCAATCATACAACAGTAAAATCTAAAACAAACAAGCAAACAAGGATCTGAGTAAGTGAACTGAAAAATCATCCCACTGTATCCATAGAATGATTGAAGAGTCCTATCCCAAGACACTATTGACACAAATTTTGAATTAAATGGTTAAAGAAAATACTGAAAGAGCACCCAGAAAAACTGGCTTGCCTTTATATTTTTCCTCTGCATTTACTAAGTGCCAGAAAATTTTGGCATAACATCTATGTTTTTAAAGTTAAAGGTTGTAACTAAAGTATTTTTAAGAAATTGTCTTTCATTTGTGAGGCCAACAAAAAGATATTCCCTTACAAGCAAATTTTCAAAATATGCTAATCACTTACCTATCTTGAAAACAAAAGACATAAGACTATATTTCAGGTGAGATAGAATTAAGAATCTGAAAAAGTAGAAGTAGTGATAGACACGGTAGACACAAATTTGCATTTATTTTCCCCTTCTAGGAAATATAACAAGAAGAACTTACCTGAAATACAGAAAAGATTTAAGCATAAAGAAACACATTATAGTACAATTATAGCATAACTGTGAAAAATTCCTAAATATTCAACAATAGAACACCATGCAACAAGTTAAGTTTGGGATGAATTTTAATGATATGGGTTTATTTTATGATGAAATTTTTAGTAAAGAGCAGAGTATGAAATGATAAACCCATGAATTAACCATGTAATGAAAAATGCACATGTAACTTATCTATAACATTTTTATATCTTTAAAAAGATATCTAAAGTAAATATTAGATATTAACTTTTTGAAAATATTGAGTAGTGGGTATATAAGTGTTTTTGTTTTTCTTTTATGTCACTATATGTAGTTTTTCAGAGTTAATAAAAAAAAAGTGGTCATAGGGAACAGACTGTAAGAAAACTTTACTAAATCTATCACTTTTAGGTGCTGATAACATGGTTCTTCCCCCCCCTCCCCATTTTATATTTTCCATTAATTTTTCCACATTTCCTAGAGAAAAAAGACATTGTCCCAAATTAAAGAAGATCATCTACCATGTTTCAGAAAGAAGAGTTTTTCAAACAGTCTAACACCAACCCACTGTTAGTTAAATGAAATTTAACTTCTCTATCAATTCCCTCATCCATTAAATAAAAGGGTTAACATTTCTGCTTCCTAGAATTATTATGAATATTACTGTATAAAATGCTCTGAAGCAATACATCTCTATAAGAAGGATAATTTTTGTATGAGTTGGGAGGGAGCTGACTTGTACTGGGATTAGATTGGCTTCGTTTGTGGCTGAGGCACAGCAATTGTTCTTGTAGATATAATTGGAGTTAAACTGCTAAATGAGGCTCTCTTTAATAGGGAGTGTTGCCCATTTCCCTTGGAAGACAGCCTAAAACAACAATGTCAATCTGTGATTTTGGCAACATTAAAGAGAACAATAGAGGCAGAAATTTTGCCCTAGAGGAGGAACTCCTCATCTATTCAGTCAGGCATTAGTATAGGGATAAGTACAGAAAAATCAGTAAGTGGAGTGGGCGGCAATGTGTTCTAATTCATCTAAGGAGACAGTGGTCAGATCCAGAGCTGCAACAAGGGTCAGTCTGTCTATTCACCTGACGCTGTTCCTCTTCTTCCTCGATACACAGCTAGGACATGTTTCCTAGGCTTCCTTGCAGTTAGCTTTGCTCTTGGGACTGAGGGCTAGTCTGTGACATATAAAGAGGAGGGATCTACATTCCAAAGTGATGTACTGGCATGTGAAACCCTCCCATGAGTGATCCTTCACTCTCCCTTTCACTGGCTTGGTTACAGACTTCCATGGTGATTAGCTCGGGCTCTGATCATTGCAGAGACAAGAGATTTCTACCAGTTTCTCCTAAGTACACACTTCGGGTTTTTCATGAAAATAAAATAAACTTTTAGTGTGTCCATCCACTAAAATTTTTAGTTTGTATGTTATAGTGGTTAGCACTGCCCTAATTAATAGAGGTTTTCTCATACTAGGAAGCAGCAAGTTGAAGATATAAACACTGAAGGGCCCCTACCTGAGAGTAGAAGGGGAGAGGTCGAAAATAATGGGAACCCGCATAAAAGCCTTCAGATTTTGAATCAGGGTAGCAGGGTGTAAGTGAGGTGCAGAGCAGGCATGGAGCAAAGATTTGTTGATTTTAATTGCCTTGTATTGATCCTAATATCATACAACATTAGCAGCCAGGACAGAATCAAGCTTAACTAGAAATCAAAGCGAGTGTTATGTAATAGCTTATTCCTATTAGCATACAAATATGGCCTCCATCATTTGAAAAACAAAACAAACTACAAAACACTTCCTTTGATTCCATATCTTCACAGTAGCTGCCACTCAATATCTCTGCTCTTCTCTGAGCCAAACCTCGGCAAAGAGGAAATTGTCTATGTATGCTATTTCCCATCATGTTTCAAGGAGTCCTCTCTGCCTCAGTTTCCTTTATTTGTAAAATAGAGAGCATCAAAATACCCGTATTATAGATCTGTTGTGAAGATCAAATAAGATAATGCATAAGAAGAGGTTAGAGCCATGCCTCTATTATTATTATTATTATTATTATTGCATTTTCATGCTTTCATACTTTTAAAGTATCTTCCCACCACACTGGATTTCTCTCTGCTCCTTAAGTCAAGTTGATTTATTTCTGCTGTCCTCACCTTGATACTTTCCATATGCTTTTCTCCCACCTGCAATGTTTATTCGACCAATCTCCATGACTGGTTTCTTTTCATTCTTCCCTTTGGAGTGGCTTTTATACTACCTTATCTAAAATGTCATCTTTAATTTTTAATGATGCCCTATTCTTTTCCTTCATGGCACATACAACAATTTGGAATTGTTCTGAAACACAAACGCACATCCATTCATTTAGTGCTTTTCTGTCTTACTGAACTATACAGACTTCAGTGTTCATTACCATGCAGGCTTTGTTCACCTAGGACCCTCCTCAGTCCTGGCACATATTAGGTTGTCAATAAATATGTATTGAGTGAACAGACAAATTAATGAATGTAAGTACTTCTTGTACTGGGTTCCAACTTTTCCAGTTGGGGAGAAGGCCTGTATAAAAGAAGACGAGGAACAACAGGTGGAAAGTGTTGTAGATGAGAGCAGATAGACAAGGTGGCGCTTCCTGTGAAGGCATTACAGGATGTGAAACATTTTATATGTAGACATGATTATTTTTGTAGTAATCGGGGATAAGTCAAGTTCACATAATACTTACTACATTTTTATATAGCATGAAGTCCATGCGTGTAAGATTAAATTCATCTTTATTAGATCTAGAAATGCTTTATGTTTCAAGTGATAAGCTCATGGAAGCAAATCTTAAATGGTGTCTAAGATGAGGCATTGGACAAAGTAGATGCTTGATAAATACTGATTAATAAATTAGTTAATAGTTCTCCTGAAGTGGTTGGGTAGCTGTAATTGCCTATTCAGTTCTAAGTAACTTACATCTAATTCCACATTTTGATGGAAGCAATCCTGCCAAGTGAAATTGGCTGCAATCTCTGGCTAAGCTCAGCTTAATATTTTTGGCTTTTCCCCAAAATATTCAGAGTTTCCTTTTCACCTTCAGTGATTTGCTGTTCAACCATGGTTCACAGAGGCTAAAAGTATCAACCTTAATACCTATACAGGGTTGCTGTCAATGTCTTGAACACAATTTTCTCATTCCAAGGGTATGGCAGAGAATTTCCAAGCATAAATTATATATTCTCTCCTACTTTCATTTAAACTTTTTTTTTTTAACTGAGAGCATATTATATACCAGACATTACCTTCAGAGGTGACTTTAGTGGGGTCATGGTGAAAGAAGGATAAGAAATGTACCTCTGTATGATACAAGGACCTTGCTCTCTTTGTTAGTGATTTGCATGACACAGATGCCCCCAGACTTTCTCTGTGAATTTTTGAGTCTATGACACTAAGAAAAAGTCTAGAATGTTTCTGGCATATACAATGAAAACTTAAGTAGTAGTATTAGTACCATCATTGACTAAAATGGTGCTAGGAAATCCTCTCCCAAAGGGTACGCATCCATGTTAAAGAGTCAGAATGGGAGTTGTATGAAGACTCTCACTTTTCTAAGACAGCTTCCTTGACGTGAAGGATAACATTTCAACCGTGTAAAATGCCAGCAGAACCCTTGGCTGTCTTCATGCCAAGCACATTTAGTACCTCAAGCAGGGAATTGTGAGCATGACGAAGATTTTCTTTTTATTCACATCCTTCTCTATGTCTCCTTTTGCAATCTTCCCTCTACCATTGCCTCACTCAGGTTCCCAGGGCCCTGACACTGTTATCAAAAACCTAATTACTGAAAATAATAATAATAATAATAAAAAAAAAACCCCTAATTGCTGTACCTTGCCTTACCCTAAAGATACATCCTCCCTCTTTTATCCACCATCTTTTATCTCAGGATTCTCCATTCTGTTAAAGGACAATAGGTGACAAATCAGTCAACCAGCGCTCTCTGTTAAGAGCCCCTATCCTAAGGGAAGAGGGGGAGAAACAAAGATTCTTAATGACAAATCTTTCTTTTGTTCACCTATTCCATAGTTTCCTTTATTTACTACTAATATTAATAACTTTAGTTTCCTTCCCCCATTTGTTTCATGTGCACCACAGTAGCAGTGTAACATTTTTCCCCTGAAATAAGTTAGAAAACTGTAATTTTTTATAAAATTTTTTAATCTGATAATTATTTTCTTGCTTTGAGCTATTCAATGCTTATCTCTCTCATTTCCATTTACCTTCTAGTTAACCTTATCAAATCTCTTATTCAATTGCTGACCCCACCTAGACTTTCCAGTTTGAACTTAGCTAATATGGTGAAACATCTCCATTCATTCACTTATTTATTCAATAAACATTTATTGGATATCAGTGTGCCAGAAACTAGAGTTGGTCCCAGGGATGTCAAAATCCTCACCCCTTACTCTTGTAAGTGAAGGTGTACCCAAAAAACATTGTATAAAAAGTAAAGAAGAGAAAGCAAACATTAACCTGGTGTGTGATTTGTTTAAATCCAACCATGAAGTCAGAATATGTATTAAAACTTAAAAGCGGTATCATAGACTTCTGAGCATTTGGAAAGTCGAGTTGAGTCATACCAGTGAACTGCTGCCTAATCCTGTTTGTATTACAAAGAGAAGTGATGGTTTTTTTGGTATGTTTTGTTTTTTCTCAGTACTAATATATACAGAAGAGGAAGAAAAGGCAACCACTCTGAATTTTCTGTTTCATAAAGAAAAGATCCAGTATCTTTTCACTAATGTACTATTTACAGTTAGATTAGTGTATTTAAGTTTAGAATTCCAAACAAAAGTCTCTACCATTGATATTTTTATGACTCAGATTGAACCCTGGATGAAAAAGAATTCCTAAGGTCCAAGGCAGCATGGGAAACCTCTCCCTAGAGCCCTAGAGTGCAACACAGGACACTGATCTGAAGTCTGGGTACATCTTATGCCTGGTCTCCTGCTGACAGTAACAGTGTGCCTTCTGGGAGGTGCAGAGTTACCTGTGATAGAAGGAACCAGGGATTCATTCTGAGGGTCAAGGCCAGCAAGTTTATAGGAGCTGTTGTGGTGCACACTAGGAAATGATTGCAAGTTGATGGTGAGTGTGCTTTTCCAGGCATGTAGAGGGTTTTAGTACTGCAGGTGCAATTGCCACTTAGGAAAGAATCAGCACCCTCTTACTGAAATTAGAACATATAAAATGACTCAAGCTGGTGGACAAATTGCAGTACATGGCCCTGTTGTTTTAGTGACCTATATTCACTTTCAAACTTAGTATGAAGCTCTGTATCTGGAGCTAGCAACTTAGTGGAGGGTGGCAAGGAAGGTAATGTATTCAAGGGAGAAACAGAGAGAATTCAGATCTCTTTAGATCAAAAAGTCAGCTTAGGATAGGGCAACCCAACGTCCATCTTCTAACTTGATGAACAATAACTCTGGGAGGAGTCAGGAGTACAAGGATGTGGATAAGGAATTGGAACTCCTGGTAAGATGACAGGAAGGGCAGGGCAGAACAGATTTAGAGCTTGAATGTCATTAAAAATGGGTAAGTAAAGTCTAAATGTTTAACACAGGAATTGAAAATGCCAGGCCTCAAGAACACTTTCCATGGATGATATCATTTTCAATTTTTAATGGTGAGATTTAGAATAAGGTTATGAGTTCAAGGAATTTCTACTTTTCTTAGAGTGGTCTTCATCTGAACCACCCTGTAAATGAAAATAAGTAGAGAAATTGACTTCAAAAGAGTTATAAAATGACCTTTGGCTGACAGAAATAGTGATATGATAAGTCTTGTGTGGACCTTACATTTATGTTTCTTCTATATGATATAATCTTTTGTTTTTATTAGTTTTTATGTTTTAGAGGGTGTAGGAGTCTTGTAACTAATATGAACATGAGCACAAAAAAATGTAAAGGAAATAGGAAAATATTGAGATATAAAGGTACTCAAGCTCACATGCAGGTGGAAGTATTTTAAAAAATACCTCCATAGAAAAAAATGTTAGAATATATATTTTGCCGAATTAAAAATAATTGATATTAGGCTTCCCTAGTGGTGCAGTGGTTAAGAATCTGCCTGCCAGTGCAGGGGACACGGGTTTGAGCCCTGGTCCAGGAAGATCCCACATGCCGCAGAGCAACTAAGCCCACGAGCCACAACTACTGAGCCTGTGCTCTAGAGCCTGTGAGCCACAAGTACTGAGCCCGCATGCCACAACTACTGAAGCCCATGCACCTAGAGTCCGTGCTACACAACAAGAGAAGCCACTGCAGTGAGAAGCCCGCACACCACAAAGAAGAGTGGCCCCCGCTCGCCATAACTAGAGAAAGCCCATGCTCAGCAACAAATACCCAACACAGCCAAAAATAAAATAAATACATTAAAAAACAAAAACTGATTTTCTAACTTTATAAAAAAAAATTGAAGTTGATACACTGATACTGATATAATAATAGTCTAGTTTTCAGAGCTTGGACTCAGATTAAATTTTACATATTACATTCATTCTATTTAGCAGAATTCAATAAATAAATATTTATTAAACACCACTGTAGACAACAGAGATGGATAGATAGCATTTTAAAGAACTTTTTTTAATGTCAGTCTTTTCTGGTCCTAACAAATTAAAAAACTCTTTGAGAGCAAGGGCATCGTTACAGATGTGAGTAAAAGAGTTGTGTTCAAGGGATTATGACAGCTATTGGAAGAGTTCATTTTTAGAATATCTTTTCAGTGACCAAGTGCTCAGTTTTGACTGAAGAAATCTAGGCCTAAGGAAGTCCACATACACCAAGAAGGTAAAGTATCAAGAAATAAAACATGGTAAACACACTACTGTTTATGCTCCAGACTCCAGGAGCAGGAGAACTGAGAAAACATATGTAAGATTTGACTATTAACAGATGACGTAAAATTGTAGAATTGGAAGCTAAATTTAAGGATTTTAAAGAAGGAAAAGTCTGTGAAAAAGCTGAAGCAATACCTAGTTAGCTCTTTCAGGACACAAAGTTGTGAGAGCTGGAAGAGCTGTGTGTGTGTGTGTGTGTGTGTGTGTGTGTGTTGATGTTCTTTTTATTGTTTCCTTAAATTTAAGGTTAGAATTTGGGTAGAGAGATGATAGACCCCACAGAGGAGGAGATACTGGAAATGAAAATAAAAATGCAAATAATTAAAGCTATAGAATCCTGGAGGGACAAAAGTGCAATGATATCAAGAGCAGGGGTTGAAACATCCATGCTGTCTAGGAGATGAAAGAGTCCTGCATCAGTCTGCAGGGAGAGGGTGATCTTTCTTCAGACTGGGCGGAATAATCCTTTCTCCCCTGCTGGGAAGGGGTTGGGGTGGATTGGGGCATGTACAGGATACAGAGGAGTCTGAAAGGAAATAGAGATGGGAAGTATAAGGGAATGTTTGGACTAGAGACAAGTGAGTTGACAAGGTTCATGTATGATAATCTGCATTCTCTTGATAAAGTAGGAGGCAGGGACAATGAAACTGAATTTGTAATTCAGGACTAGAATAAAGGATCAATTCTGGTCTAACTAACCCAGTAGCAATCTGGGAGACTTTAGAGAGGGAAGCTATTTAGATTAACACTAGATCTGTTTTCACTATTATTTATAACAGCGGTCCCCAACCTTTTTGGCACCAGGGACCGGTTTCCTGGAAGACAATTCTTCCATGGACCGGGGTTGGGGGGATGGTTCAGGTGGTAATGCAAGCGGTGCGGAGCGATGGGGAGCGATGGGGAGCGATGGGGAGCCGCGGATGATGCGTCATGCTCACCCGCCTCTCACCTCCTGCTGTGCGGCCCAGTTCCTAACAAGACGTAGACTGCTATTGGTCCGTGGCCCGGGGTTTGGGGACCCCTGATTTATAACACTGCTTTCTTCTTTGGTACATTTCATAAACTACATTAGATCTTAAAGTCTCCCTTAACCTTTCATGTTTCCATGATTTTTTCAGAGAATGAGTCAGCACTTTAAGTGCAAAAAACTTTATTTGGGTTAATTTTTCAATAAAAAGGACAAGGAAGGTAGAGAGTAAAGGGAAGAAGCTAACGTTTATTGTCTAATTTCAGCAGGAGAGATGAGACTCTGGAGTAAATCAAAATAACAAAATACAATGAGAAACACATTAACTTATTGTTGGAGAACACATTTTTTAAGAATAGGATCTTTCAATAAATATCATACTGCTCAACTAACCTAAAAGTCAAATGGAAACATTCTACTCTTATAGAAACTTGCCTGTCAACAAGTTGAACTTGCCAAGTAATAGTTCTCAAAGTTTCTACAGTTCACATGCAAGTGACAGTTTGACAGAATAACCTTGTTTTTATGCTTAAGGTAAAATTATACTTCTGCTTAAAATAATTTCAATTAGTGGCGTTTCTTCCAAAACTTTCATTAACAAATAAAACTTCTAATTTTTCAAAATAGTAAACATCTCTGAAGTGCTTCAAACAATTTATAGTTGATTTAAACAATTCAAATATGAGAAATTTTTGAGAAAGAAAATTCTGTTATCCTTCTGTAATATTTAACCAAAGATATTCTTATATAGGCTAAATAGTTTTATCAAGGTCACATAGTTACTTAAGAACAGACAAAAATCTGTGACCTTCAGTAAGTCTTCATTTAGTCCCTTATCCATCCACCCATATCATGCTTCTTGCTCGCATAAGTACTTTGAATCCTAAGCGACTCTGTCTTCCTCAAGGAAATGTCTCTGGGAGGGTTTAGTAATGATGTTATACACTTCATTGGCTCATTGGCTAACAGAAATAGATCATCTCCCATATTATTCTATGACTGTGACTCAGAGGGAAGAAGGGGCCACGTGCGGGGAGAGAAAGGATGCTGGAAAATCATGACAGCATACGCTCTCGAAATTAACGAGCATCTATGTTTTTTTTTCAGTCTTAGATTTGTGTTGAACTTCTGAAAGAGTTTTAAATAAAATTTGCTGCTTTAAAAAGAGTTTTTATAGACTCAAAAAAAGCAATAAAAGCAATGCTTCACCTCAGAGAAGCAGCACCAGTTGCTTTCAGAGGCTAGGAGCTCTCAGACTTAAGGCCATGGGACCTATGCCCCCTTTCGTCCTGTAATGGGAATATCCGCATTTAGCTGAGAGGTGTGTGTAGTGGTGTGTGGTCAAGAGACACTGGATTATACACTTGTGTGCTAGTTTCCTAGAGCTGCTGCAACAAAGTACCACACGCTGAATGGATGACAACAACAGAAATGTATTGCCTCACAGTTCTGAAATCTAGAAGTCTGAGATCGAGGTGTTAGCAGAGTTGGTTTATTCTGAGGGCTGTGAGGGAAGGATCTGTACTAGGTCTCTCTCCTTGGCGTAAGAGTGGTCATCTTCTTTCTGTGTCTCTTCACACTGTCTTCCCTCTATGCCTGTCTCTGTGTCCAAATTGCCCCCTTTTAAAGGAACACCAGCCATTTGGAATTAGGACTCACTCTCATGACCTCACTTTAACTTGATTACCTCTGAAAAGACCCTATCTCCGATAAGATTGCTTTATGAGATTAGGACTTCAGCATATGCACTTGGAGGGTGGGGGACACAATTCAAGCCAGAATAACTTGATAATACTAGATGCACTGCCTTAAACCTATTATCTAAAGTTATCAAAAAGAAGAACCAGAAATACTGACATTGTGTGTGTGTGTGTGCGTGCGCAAGCCCAAATAGGAAGTGATGATAAATCTGTATCTGTTAATTATAAGGCATTTGTAAAAGAAGAAAAATCAAGAAATGACAACATAAGCACCTTATCTGGAAATATAAAGGTAGTCAAAAGAAGAACTAAATCTGGAGACCATTAAAAGTAGTTTTCTCTGAGTTTTGAGATAGGGGCAGGCACCCACTATTTTCATTAGAGATCCTGTTGAATTATCTCACTTTTTAAAACTGTATGTATGGATTTTGAAAATTTTTAATTAAAATATAAAGGCTTAAATTTCTAAACTAAAGGTTTAAATTTCTGATAATTATGAAATCAATTGGCAATTGTAAGAAAATAAGAATAATCTTGGAAGATCAAGTAAGATGACTTCACCTGATAAAAACTTGTATGATGTCCCTATGCAGGTAGTTGGCAATTGATAGGGAAAGATGGGACTTCACAGGACTAGGGAATAGAGCTGCCTTTTTTTCAATGACAAAGGTAGTGTCTAGTAGGAAAACACTGTGAGAGAAAGTGTAAAATTGGAAATAAGGTTTCAGGATTAGGGGATAGAAAATGAGGCTGAGAGTATCCTAGATTTTTTCTCAGATACATCACTCACTTGTTTTATGGTTTTGAACAAGACACTTAACCTTTCTATCTCACTTTTTTTTTTTGTCTGTAAAATGAGAAAAATCCTCCTATTTCCTTTGATTTATAATGTTTTTCCTCAACCATTTTTAAAGTCTTCTTTTCTTCTTATTCAGTTGTATGTATATATATATAACATATATTAAATATATATTATATATATATACTTGTGTGTCTATATATGTAGATACACTTATTTTATTGTCAGATGTAGTAAAATGTTATTGCCAAACTGTAATAAATTCTCCTTCAAAGGACTTCTAAAGATCAGAAAAACTCACCCTATTTCTGACTCTACACAGCAAAGCTCCCATCATCCGAGCTGTGAATAAGAAGTGAAAACCCGGACTTCCCTGGTGGCACAGTGATTAAGAATCTGGCTGTCAATGCAGGGGACACCGGTTCGATCCCTGGCCTGGGAAGATCCCACATGCCGTGGAGCAACTAAGCCTGTGCACCACAACTACTGAGACTGCGCTCTAGAGCCCAGGAACCACCACTACTGATCCCGTGTGCCACAACTACTGAAGCCCACATGCCCTAGAGCCCGTGCGCCACAACTACTGGCCCACGCGCTGCAACTACTGAAGCCTTCACGCTCTAGGGCCCACGTGCCACAACTACTGAGCCCGCGTGCTACAACTACTGAAGCCCGTGCACCTAGAGCCCGTGGTCCACAACAGAGAAGCCACAGCAATGAGAAGTCCGCACACCACAACAAAGAGTAGCCCACACTCGCCACAACTAGAGAAAGCCCATGCGCAGCAACAAAGACCCAGTGCAGCCAATAATAAATAAAATTAAAAAAAAAAAGAATTGAAAACCCACTAGCAGCAATTAAACAGCAACCTATTGGTTCTGGATATGGAAGTGTGTTTACAGAACAATTTGCAATGGTCCTAACTCTAATGGCTAATCAATTTAAGTGAGTTCCATATTGACTATAGAGAAAAACAAACAAACCAACACATCTAGGCTCAATGAGATTCTGCAAAGTCTACTCCTGCAGAGAACCCAGAAATTGAATTTGGGGAAGCTCTTTTCAAGATGTAATGAGCCACCTGCCTCCAGCTATAAAACCCAAAGAGGAAAGAGAGGAGACATGCTGAACAAGAGGCAATTTCCAGCATTGTGCAGCAGGGTCTCCATAGAGAAGTAATTTTTTTGTAGAATGTCACCAGCCACCAGCCGTTCAGGGAATGTGGGACTATGTCTTGGGTTAGTTTATATCTGATCATTGTTTTAAGTGTTATCATTGACTTTTTTTATTCATCGTCAACTTAAACAGGTGAAGAATGAAGGTGCAAATTTTATTTTTGTGAAACAGTCATTAAATGTTTACTGAATGTTAGTTACCATAGTATGTGCTACAGACCAAAGCAAAAAAAAGGTGGGAGTGGGGCAGCCGTTAGATATGGAAGCTCTCAAAGTGAAAGGACTCTTCAGGCAGAGCGAACCATCATTATGGATCACTGAAGAGAGAGAAAAAAAACAGGGCTCAAGTACACTGTCTATTTTATGGACATATGTACTGCAAATTTTGTTTTGTTTTGCTACACCTAGGAGCAGTCTTTTGACCGAATTGCCATTGCACTCTGGAAAGGGGTAGACAGAAAACAGAATGTCTCCTCCGTTAAAGAATGAGCTCATCTTGTTTCCCAGGATGGAGCTACACTAGCCTTGCTATCACAATGCCCTTTTTGTATTTTTTAACTTTCTTCATTCTCCCCATTCTCAGCATGATAGTAAACCAACATGGTTTACTCATTAATACAGGGAGACACATTTCAAGATTCAAAAATGTAGATGAACCTCATTAATTTGGAGAAAAATGCAAAAAGAAAGCTAAAATGATTATTAAAAACTCAATTTTTATGGAGTTTGATGACTTTAAGTATCTCATGGTAAAGGCAGTTTATGCATTGATTCCTCTGGCCTGGAGCTACTAACACCACTGAAAAACCTTACTCACCAATTAAGGTAGCAATATTTACCTAAGAGATTTTTATCATTTTTGTGTTTACTGTGATTTGTTTGTTTGTTTGTTTTTATCAAAGGAGGGACATAATCTGGGTTATTCTTTGGGAAGATAACTATGGTGCTATGGAGAAATTGAAGGCAGTAAAACTCTTAGGTAATTAGATATCTAGGTATTGTATTTGAGCCAAGTAAGTGATAATAAGCCTGATAAGATAGGAGCAAATATAATACACATTACAGAGGGAAAATCAACAGAACTATGTTTTATTTATACTGTTTCACTTTTAAAGGACCAAGGGGAAAAAAAAAAAAAAGGACCAAGGAAAGCCATGTCCTATATATTGAAGTTTCATTAATATAGGCTGGTTGAATAAATGAACAAATACCCATGAAATGGAAAATTCTTTCATACATGAATGAATGAGTTAAAGTTTATAGGATTTGGGGAGTGGGCAGCAATGCAGCAACGATAAAATTATAGCTTTAAGCCTTAGTGGCTGTTGGTATTGGGGTGATCTTAGGTCAGAATTGGCACATGTATTATTGAGACCTGTTCTCATCAATTTTACAATTGTTGTTCATCCAGAGTGAGATATCCAATTCTGGGAGCACAGGACCGTAGTACATAAAGAGCAGACTGCATAGATGTGATGCCTGAGGATGTATATAGTTAAAACTGGTAACATATAGACCCAATCGTAAGATTTTCTGGGAAAGGCGTAGAGAGAAAAGGGGAGTGAAAGGGAGTGAAAGGAAGAGAGGGAAGGGGAGAGGAGCGGAAGAGATGGGAGGGGCAGAGGCCTGAAGAACAATGTTTATAGTGGATGAGGGTTGCGTGACTATGCAGTGATAAAGACACAGGTATTGTCAGAAAAGTCCTTTCTATCATATTAATTACATTTTTAAAAGTTCCACTAATATGAAACTACTAAATTGGTATTATTGGTCTTTTGATTTGAATAAATAAAACAGAAATGTTTGAACTAATCAGAAGACTGCATTTTAAAGGCAAATATGAGGGAAAATATTAATGAAATCCCAATTATAGCACCGAATGATTTTTTTAAAAGTAACGTTTACCAAAAATGCCCTTTTTGTTATTGAACCATATTGGTATATTTACTCATTTTACGAAGCATAACTTAACTTTCTTATAAATTATGTCGAAATTTGCATCCTAAGCTATTAGTGGCCACAAAAATCTTAGATGTCTCTAAAAGTCCATGCCACTTATTTTGTAACAGAAAGCTAAAATTATATATAAAAATATTTTAATAATAAATAATACATATATTTATTTATATATATAAATATTTTAGTTTAGGAGATTATTGCAATTAAAACATTCAAATGGTTTTATGAATTAAATGGACATATAATGAAGAAAAAAATGATGAGCTCTATTAAAATACAGAATTTTCATCATTTTATTTTTATACATATAGAAAGGTCATTTTAAAATATAAAATAAATAGAATGGGGAGGAAATCTTTAAGGAACTTATGTAGTGAAAGGTAAAATCAAACATGCATAATATATGCAAAATAACTTTTTTAAAAGGAGAAATGTTGGGGAAGATGTATCTCATTCTTTGCTCAAACCAAAGTAAGAACCTTAGAACATTAAAGCAAACAATTTGAGAGACTGTGTAAGAACACTTTCCTCTCCACCTCTACCAACATATTTTTGTAGTTCAAGTCTCAGAAAGGTAAAGAAGCTTGTTCAAGTCACCAACCTAGTTCATGGCAAAAGCAACTTGACATGCTTCCTTTCTGTGTGTGTGTCTGTGTGTGTGTGCGTGTGTGTGTTGAGTGGGGGATGGTATTTTCAGGTTGGTGAATAAATAAGGGAGAGGCTGGAGGAATGGAGGAGGTACAAGCTATGCAGCACAACTTTCAAATTAAAAAAATTTTAAAAACCCCAATATTCAATTTTCTCAAAGCTTCAAGTCTTTTGACTTTAAGCTCACTACTATTTCAACTGAATTTCATCCCTGAGCAAGTAACAGAGTAATCAAAGCAGTGTTCAGTTCTGTGAGATTATAGTCCTGTTCTGCTTTTAGAATTCTAAACTGTGTAGAAAAAAAATAATGGAATATCCCAAATTTTCTTGAAACAAAAGGAGGCTAAAGGCCACACTTTCTTCATTTGCTCCTCGCTGCACGTGCTTCTTTCTGCCTTCTTTCAGTAGAACAGTCCTTTGAGACAGCGTCGTCCTCTTTACGACACATTATGAATTTGAACACGGAAGAAGGAGACTTGGAGCAGGAGACAAGCAACAGGGACAAACAAACCACTAAGGCGCAGGATCCCATTTTCAGGTAAAGGACCTTGCTAATGAAGAGAACGATTAAAGCCAACAATGACTTAAATAGGACCCTCCAAAAATCCACTCCAAATTTAACTTTCTGTATAAAGCCTTCTTCAAAATTTTCTATAACCTATTAAAACATTTTAATGAATATCATATTGAGATGGAAGGAGGCCATTATAGTGAACATCCATTGTGTGGGGAATTTGCATTAACACCTAAAAAGGTTTTGGTCTCTTGCTCCTTAGCAACTGCAAGTGATTTCTTGTAAATTTATTTTTCCTGCTTTAAGATGACCTTGTTCTTTTCCTTCCTAATTTAGAGTCCCAAGGGGAGGATGGTCTGAGAAAATGGTTATTAAAAAAATGCCAGTTTAAAAAAAAATGCCAGTTTTATCAATGAGCTTATTGTCAAACTAATATTCAGAAAGCGACAATTAAACTGTTTCCTTTCACTCTCCAGGCTGTTCTGAATGTGGTATTGAGTCTCGGGGATTACCTTGTCCTAACAAAAATTAGACAGCAATAATAATGTCTAATATTTGTGGAGTGCCTACAACGTGCCAGGCACTGTTCCAAATGTCATACATGTATTAACTCATTTATACCTTATTACAACCCTATGAGGTCATCGCTAATATTATCCCCATTGTACATATGAGGAAACTGAGGCAGAGACAGGTTAAATAACTTGCCAAAGGTCACACTACTACTAAATTGTAGAAACAAGTAAAAAATGAGGCAACTTGACTGTTCTTAACCTGTAAGCTAGAAGTTTCTCCTACTGCACCAAATTTATGTTCCTTAGTCCAACATGGCATTCCTTTCCAGGTAACTACTGAATAGAGATCAGCCCAGAATTTAATAACTCAGTGGCGTTTGTGAATTCTCAAGTCTGGAATATAAAAATTTAAATGTACTCCAAGAATCATGTATTCCAAGGCCCCATTTCACAGCTGAAGATCGTAAGAACAGTTATGAAACTGACACATGAAAGAAGTAATAGTACACAGAACTAGAAGTTGTTCCCCAGTCTCCTAAATGCTTTCAGTCTTCTTCCTTTGATCCTGCATCGAATCTCAGAGTACTTTAAGAGATAGTTCCCTTGTCATATGATTGGAAAACGTTTGTACTGATACAAATAATTTCAATAAATGTTAGCTATTATATACCAGGCAAGATGTTGTGTTTTTATATACAGTCTTGAACTTATAATTATTATCCCTTTTATAGGTGAGAAATCTATAATGATTTGGGTTAAATGTTACAAAAAGGTTTTCCATCTAGTTTAATTCAGAGACTGGCTTTTCCATTCCTCAACAACGTGCTGTAATGAATGTCACACAGCCCACTGAGATCCCACTTGAAGACTGAAGGTCTTACTCGCCTAGCTGTTGCCCTCTGAGAATTGTTGAAACTGAACAGAGCTTCCAAGGCCATGCTCCCTTCCCAGGGCCAGCCCATATCCAAAGAATGTACGGGCCAATTTTCAAGGCCCATGTCAGCCTCTGAGCTCTGCATGGGATTGTAGGGTTGGCTGAGGTCATACTGTGAAGTCCAACTTCTCTGTCTGCCAATCCTGCTTCCTTTACTTTCCTCCCCCACAGGTGTGAATCCCAAAAACCCTCCCTAGCAAACTTCCTGCAGGCTAATCTTCATCTCAGAGTCTGCTTTTAGGAGGACTGGACACGACATTTAGTTACTATGCATTTCATTGGAATTAAGCAATACTTATCAAGGGACAAGAACAGGTCTATTTACAGGTGTGATAAACAAAGTATAAATTTATATACATATGTATTAATATATATTTACATTTTTGTTTATATTTTGTCTCACATATAAACAGAGAGAGAGAGAGAAACCATTAATTATTTCTCTGTCTCTCTCTGATGACCCATCCCTGGTCCCAAGGTAGCAGAGGCTCATGATCAGAGCATTCGTTCGAATGGATGTGCTAGGCAATGGTGATTCATACTCATTGTTCTTAGATTTAGAATTTGACATTGCTGGTCTTCCATGTTTGATTACTTCAACTATCCTCTGAATGGGAAATTGGGAGGGACCTAATTCCGTATGAGAACATCATGTGAACTGTATTACTTTCCTAGGGCTGCTGTAACAATTTACCATAAACCGGGCAACTTAAAACAACAGAAATTTATTCTCTCACAATTCTGGAGGCTAGAAGTCTGAAATCAAGGTGTCATCAGGGGAGCCTCCCTCTGAAGTTTCTAGAGAAGAATTCTTCCTTGTCTCTTCTAGATTCTGGTGGCTCCAGGAATTCCTTGGCTTGTGGCAGCATCACTCCCATTTCTGCCTCTGTCTTCACATGGCCTTCTTCCTCAGGGACCCGTATCTCCGTGTCCTTCCTCTTATAAGGACATCTGATTTAGGGCCCAGTCTAAATCCAGGATGATTTCATCTCAAGATTCTTCATTAATTACACCTATAAATACCCTATTTCCAAATAGAGTCACATACTGGGTAGACATGAATTTGGGGGGACACCATTTAATGTACTCCAGGAACAAGCAAGTTATTCTCCACAGCAGTCCCTCTTACTGGCACTCAGCTCTTTTTCAATAATCTCGGCCTCCCACCCCTCCCCATCTATTCCTCTTGAGAGCATGCTCAGCTTCCCACAAGATCCTCTCCTCCGATGTTGTTACAACAGAATCTGGGATTTACTTCTCATTAATTTATTATATATACTCCTAAGACCCAGTTCCTGGAGAGGTATCAGTCAGGTTCTACCACAGAAACAGAACCAGTAGGCTAATAAATAGGATACAAAGAAATTTATTTCAAGGATTGGCTTACACAAGTATGGGGGCCATAAAGTCTGAAAATTTGTAGGGCAGGCCATAAGGCTGGAAAGCCCCAGGCAGGAGCTGGTACTGCCTTAGACAGGCAGGATGTCTTCCTCAGGGAAACCTCAATTTTGCTCTTAAGGCCTTCAACTGATCAGATAAAGCCCATCCAGATTATCAAGTATTATCATATTATCTCCTTTCCTTAAAGTCAACTGACTGTAGACTTTGCCCGCATGTAAAAAATGCCTTCACAATAACATTCAGATTAGTATTTAATTAAATAAGCGGGTCTTATAGCCTAGTCAAGTTGACTGATAAAACTACCTACCACAGAAGGGTGGTCTATTATTGTCCAAACTACTTTATCTGATTTCGGAAGGCCCTATTTGGAAATATTAGAAATCAGCAGGTCTGTCTACTAGGTTATAATACACTCAGTGGAAGACTGTTACCACTGTAAATTTTTGAAAATATAAATATTTACCACTTAAACTCTAAATTGTGTTCTTTTACAGAGCATTAAACCTAAGAATACTCTATGGTGGACAATCCACAAAATATAAGCTGAGACCTACTGTATCTTTCTTTATCCTAAGGAAGGTTAGCTATATACAAAGAATAAGATCATTTGATAACCTCCCAAGGCCCCAAAATGATGAATAAGAGATCTTGGATTGCCTGCCTGATGGCAGAGCCGGCTCTTAATTTCACTAAGCCAATAAGTAGAAAGGCCAGGGTGTGAGCTCTGAGTTTCTGACTGTCCAGTGTTAGTTCTCTTTTACCACATTCATGGTGTCCCGTAATCATGAAGTGGAGGTAAAATGGCAGAATGCCTCATAAAAGGATAGACAACATAACCTCAAAGTTATTTTTAACTGCAAAATGTTATATTTTATTCTAAGTCTTACATTCTTCAAATCTAGGGTGATGCAAATCTATTTAGGTTTACATAGGCTATTGTCTTGTGATACCTGATAACAGCAGGAAAGAAGAATTATGTTCTGTACGAAAATCCATTCACATATCCAGTTTACATGATCTAAATAAACATCAGCCTTATTATGAATGGTAAATATTTAGAAGCATAACTCAATAATAGGCTCAATCTTCTTTTATAAGAAAGCTCCTTTCTAAGTTAATTTTCTTGGCAGCAGAGTAAAACTATGTCTTAGAAACAAAAACACCAGATCATCGTGACTCAGGTCCTTAATATTTTTAGATGTGAGTGCTTTTTTATTTGACATAATAATAACCAAAAAACCTTGAGCTACTTCAACAGGCTTGCACAAGAAAAACTTATTAACAAATTTCAGCCTACTGTAATGTATCTTTCACGGTCACGCAGCTTTGTGAGGCAAATTGAAGTCGACTCCTGTCAGTTTGGACATATTTTCATAATTCTTATTTTGTGCCCATTGTTCCTTGTTAATCTCCATAGTTCTAAAATTTGACAGCAGTTACCTGTCATATTGATTGTAATCACAAGAAATATTGCTTACTGTTTAGTGTAATTGCTTAGCTGTATAATTTTCTATGAAACCAGGGGGATTTTAAATGATCAGCAAGAATGGGTGATAGAATTTAGGAGGTCTCCCAAATTTCCTTCTGTTCTTCTCTAGTCTCCAAGAACTTAACTAATTTTCATATTTGAAATTGGTCTCCATTGGTAAACAGTCATGTATATCTAAGAATATTTAATAGCATTTGCCTTCCTGACATACTTCAGCATTTCGCTCAATTCTGTTTTTTTCCTAGGGGCTCAAATTCCTACCTTCAAAAGTGCTGATTTCAGCTATGCCACCACAACAGGATAACAATGAAAAGAAATGTATATGCACATTGTAACTGGGTGTAATGAATTCAGAGGGGAAGCTTAAAGCTTAACTGAGTGAAGAGTATCAGTAAGGATAATGCATATTTTTACATAAGTTCATTTGAATAATAAAAGTTTCAGTGGAGTTGTTATAGAATGATCTGCCATTCTCCCCAAATTCATAGATTAAAGCCTTAATCCCCAATGTGACTGCATTTGGAAGATAGGGCCTTTTAAGAGGCAGTAAAGGTTAGAGGTGGTCATATAGCTGGACCCTAATCTAATCTGAATGGTGTCCTTATAAGAAGAGGAAGAGATGCCAGGGATGTGTGGACCCAGGTGGGAAGGTGGTCATCCACAAGCCAATGAGAGACACCTCAGGAGAAACTAGCTATACCTACACCTTGATCTTGAACTTCCAGCCTCCAGAACCGTGAGAAAATATAAGGGTTTTCTCTGGCCACCAAAGCCACCCTGGCCATGTGTGTAGCAGGCCCGAAGTGTCAGAGATTAAGCTCCAGTGACCACAGTTATGATTTGCTGTGTCAGGTACCTTTTGTTGGCTTCTTTCCATTTTTCCTCACTTGCCTACTCCTCTGCGGGTGTTCCCTGGGACCACCTCCCAAATAAACTGCTTGTGCTGAACATTTATCTCAGTGTCATCTTCTAGGGAAACCCAAACTAAGAGGGCCCCTTAGGGTTGCTGCGATCATTAAATGAAGTTCTAGATGAAAACTATAGCATTGCTTGATGCTTAATGACAGCAGCTCAATAAATGTTGATGATTATAATGACATGGACTTCCAGCCCTACTGAGCTAACTTGTACTCTTTTTGCTCCAGTAGCCTAAATTCTATACTAAATTCACAACTTTCTCAGTATCTCTCTTTCCGCTGCTCATATCTTAATAATAACCCTTAAGGGTTTACCACTAAAGCTGGGAGAAGAGCACATCAAGATGAACGAAGGAGCAGACATTTATCAAAGGACTCAACATGTTTCCAGCACAGTGGCTGGAACCAAATGTGCTGAGACCTTCCCACAGCCTGTGAAGTGGCTCCAGTTCAAAAGCTTGACAGGTTCCTTCTTCACTGACTCGGGTTGTTTACTTTTCTGTGGAGTCAGAAATGCAGTGTGGTTGGACTGGGGTTTCTGGGAGCAGGATCAATCTGCATCAGAAACCCCTAAAATATAAAAAAAGAAATTTAGATTATCCATAACAATTCATCTACTTGATTGACATTATACAAAGAACATAGAGCTAAGAGTCCAGAGCCCTGTATTTTAGCACTGGATCCTGTTACTAATTGTGTGTACCTTGGGTAAGTCATTGAATTTCTTCTGCATTTCAGATCAGATTACTCATGTGAACATCCACGGGTACGTTTAGGTTGTCTCAAAGTTTCCTTAAAGCCCTAAAAGCTTATGATGCTTTTTAAGTCAGTGAATGAATTTTCATGATACATTTACTTCATCTGCAAGTAAAAAGAGCTGGCCCAGAGCTGGAGTGTGAGACAACTATGAAAAAACTGAAGTGCTAACTTGAAAATTTAAAGTTTCGTTTTTAAAGAACTCACACACCCAGGAAGTGCATAGGATTTGACATAAGCAAAATATTCTAAATTATGGTACGTATCATTTGAAATGATTTTTACCAGTCTGGTAGTGCATTTAGGGGTCTAGCCTGAGTCATGTGCTTGAGCAGTGAGTCACTCACAAGGACCCCTGAAAGCTGTAGACAAGAGGTGCTATGTGCAGTGGTACAAAATATGATATGTTGTATGGATTATTTGACCCAAAATCAATAAGCTGCTATTTTTTGAGCTTGTACATTGAAATACAAAAGTGAAACTGACTTGAAATCAAAATGAAACAGACTCACCTATTTCTGTTGACCTAGATAATTAAAGAATGGGACTGACCCAAGAGCATATGTGATGAGAAGTAAAGGGGTTTTTAAAGATTTTTGTTCAGCATTTGAAAACACAACATGAGTCTTTCTTATGCCCTCCCTTCAGCTGGTTCAGAATTACTAGGTGCTTTTTCTAATCACCCAAACTTGAAAACTCAGAGCCGGCTATGCCAACTCCAGGGCCTTCAGGGAATACATGCACATAAGACAAAGGGAAGAAAGGGGCATCTCATGAAAGGGAGAGCACACACACCCTCCCCCAACAAAACAATAACAAAACCTGGCACATTCTGTGCCCACACCTGGTGTTTTTTTTTTTGGGGGGGGGGTGGTTATGCGGGCCTCCCTCTGTTGTGGCCTCTCCCGCTGCGGAGCACAGGCTCCAGACGCTCAGGCTCAGCGGCCATGGCTCACGGGCCCAGACGCTCCGCGGCATGTGGGATCCTCCCAGACCGGGGCGCGAACCCGGTTCCCCTGCATCGGCAGGCGGACGCGCAACCACTGCGCCACCAGGGAAGCCCACACCTGGTGTTTTTTTGTCTTCTGCTTTAGCTTGTTCTACTTTTTTTTTCAACCTTCCCATCCAGATCTATTCAGTCACCAAATCTTGTTGGTTCTCATTTCTTATGTCTCTCTCTTGAATCCTTTCTTTCTATTTTATAGCAGTCACCTTAATTAAGCCTGTATCCCTCAGACTGCCACGACATTCTCATAAGTGGAATTTTGCCTTTACAAATTTTTTTCTTTTGATGAAAAGAAAATCCAAGAATGTGTCAATCTAAGATCAAGCCAAGAATATGTCATCAAAGTAATGTTTAAATCACCCTTAACTCATAGGCTTCTGCTCAAAACTGTGTTTCCCATCCCCAACAGGCTAAAGTCCAAACTTGTTACCCGAGTCTTAAGGTCAATTGTTGCCCAGAAGTAAACTACCTTTCCAGCTTTATGTCTCACCGCTCCTTTTACACTCTACCTCCCAACCAATTAAACTAGTCTTTCTTCTGGGAACAGCGAGCTTCCTGTTGTTATGGTTTGACTTATATTATTGAATTCTGCTTATCATGCTCTTTTAGTCTCCCTACTTCATTTATTTAGCTCTTCCCAGCCTCTAAATGCCCAACTCATAACAAAGTATCTTCTTCCAATAAGTTTGCCCTTTCTCACATGGTTTGAAGTGAGTGGTCCCTTAGGTGCAATGCTGTGTCATGCATTACCCTTAACTAATCAATATTATTAATTATTGATAATAATATTAACTATATGCCACATGTATATGTCACATGTATTAATTGTTGTTGTGAATTATCTTTATGCATATGTCTTATATCTTTGCTTCTACATTACATTATGATCTCTGAGACTAGTCTAGTATATTTCCAGGTTAGAGAAAAATTTAACTGTCAACTTCTACAAATCTAGTTAAAAGTTTTCCTAAATTTAATTTTTTAGCACTGTCATTAGTTGCTAGCAGGCACAGATCCTTGGAAGTTGTGTGATAACAAACTGGTCACCTCATAGATCTATGTTAACCAGATACATTATATTTATTAGAAATTTAAAGCAGGATATTTTGTAAATTGCTTATTTAACATATATTTATAGATCAATATATTCTACTTTTAAAATAATTACATATAAAGTGCATAGTCAATCAGTTTTTATTATAATAAATAAACCTATTATATTATTTTGGATGATGAAAATGATCTAAAATTTATTGTGCTCATTGCACAACTCTAAATTTAGTGAAAATATGCATTAAACACAGGTGAATTTTATGGTATCTAAAATGCACCTCAATAAAGGTGTTAAAATTGTACTACCATGCCTAAATATGATAGTTTCTTAAATATATGCGCTTAAAATATAAAAAGAAATCTGTTAGCCTACACTGACCATTCATTCGCCTTTCAGCATATCACCCTCTTGGAATGTTTGTCTGAATTACAGAGTGACTATTATACACATTGGCATTATTTTCTTTTCCTTCACACTTGATCAGGCTTTAAAAAATATGCATAAAATTTATGTAGATTCCTCAAATATCCACCTATCATATTTTCTGCCATGGCCATATTGAAAGGAACTGTGAGGAAAATTAGACCAAACACATTTATATGTTTATACACACACACATGCACATAGTTTAACACTAAGGTTCGGTTTGCTTTACTAGGTTTTCATTTAAATCAGCTGTGAAAGGATGATGGCAATTTCAGACAGAGCGAAGACAAATCTAAGCTGAAGACCTCCTTGGACAAACAGCTCTATTACAGAGTCGGCTCATTCAGAACGCCACCCAATTAATGCGAATATTTCCCTCAGTCAATACATCGTTAACTTAATTCCTTTCTAACTGAACTTCCTCTGTTTCAATATCAACACATGAAGAGTTATTATCACTCTGCCTCTGCCGGATGCTTCTGGTACAAGGCTGTTCAGAACCCTCCCATCCTTCCTACTCCCAAAGTGTAGTGTCACTAATAGTGTCTCCTGCAGCTTAGACCATATCGGTGTATTCTAAGGTATCACATCACATGTCTATATGGTCAATATGGTAATTTACTGAAAGTACACCTTTCATTTAACTAAATAAAACAATACACCAGCACACACAAAGTCAGTTTTGGTCAATACTCTGAAAGACTAGAACCTGACTCTTCTAGTATAGTAGTCTCCCTGGTCTCAGCTTCTTTTTACCTTTTGGTGTTTTTACAACTTGCAATTTTTTATATATCTCTTCCTTAATTTAACTCCTCCCTCCCATAACATTTGAAGTTTCAGTGCTTGAATGATGGTGGTGCAACGAAAAATGCTAACGCTGAGTTCAAAAGTTGAGTGTTCTTTTCTAATAATCCAGATTTGAAACCTCACACTCATGTTTTTTCACTTTGTTCTCCTTGGCTATACAATCTGATCAGCTACCCTTGTCTGTATATCTTCTTCCACAGAGAATTGGCAGTGGCATAAGAGTGGGGCTGGGTGGGGCGGAGTGGTAGAAGGGATAAGCAAAGAAGAAGGAAGTCGTAAAAGAAATGAGGACCTTCTATTCCACTTCATTTTCACTTGATGAGAGGTTTTCCTCTCAGCATGCGGCATTTGGATTAGGTCTTCACACCTGGAAGTAGCAGGAAAATAATTATTCTAGTTGAACGGTGGTGTGAAGATCTAATCAAAGGTGGATCTGTTGTGGCTTACTGTCAGTGTTCCTAAAATTATAACAGCACACCAGGAGCTGACTTCTGCCCCAAAGAACTTGATTACAGATGTTTGCTCATACTTCAGATAGGAAAAGGTATTTAATGTGTTAAATTCATAAGCGTTGCTGAAGAAGTGCCGCAGAAATTTCTATAGAATAAAGTAATGTTTACAGAAAAAACATATATATGTAACGTAATAATAACACCCATAACCTAAGAACAGCATTATGTCATCTATGTATAGGGGACTTTGGATATATACATAGCATTTTCCAAATTACAAGATGTACTGATGAAGCACAGCTAAGTGGCCTTTTCAAACTGTTAAGACATATTGAAGAGTTTCTACCAAATTACAAAACACATAATGAAAATTACATGGTTCCACTCCTACGATGAGGAACAAATATTTTGTACTGCTGTATTATTTTAAAATGTGACATTGTTTTAAAAGAAAAATACATTCTACAAATTACAATGGCATTCATATCTAAAATCACTGAAAATTCATTATCTAAAGAAATCAAGTACAAATGATAAAATGAATATACTTGTATTTAATTGGAATATTGTGAAGGTTAATGAAATCAAACAACCTTGAAGGGATGTAGGTGATGGTTAATATACCACACTGAATTTTTGGATTAATATTAAAAGAAAATGACCTGATTCATTTCTGTTTATTCCAATATTCAAACCAAGTGGAACTTCTGGGAATTAGTAGAGAGACAAATTACAACAACAGATGGACTTGCAGTTGCCTGCATAAGAATGTCTTTTCACAAAGCCTCCTGACAATTTCAGAGATTCTAAGGTGCTCTATTTAATTTCAGATAAAGAATACTACATTTTCTCCTCTTACCAGGCTGTCAATCTCTCTGAGGGCCCCAAAGAAAATAATTTGAAAACAGCATGAAAGTATTTTCTTGGGCTTTTTATAAGACACATCTTGTAAGATAGGTCTAAGATGCACTATTTTTTAATGATAGAAAGAAGTATAAGCAATTTCTATCTCCCAAAGTATGAATCTCCATCTTGGGTATTAAATGGGAGCAATTACTTTTATGGAATACAATTTTGACATGGATTTTAAAGAGAAAATACCCAATTTCCTGCTATATATTTATTTCATGTAATTAAAAGATTTTATTCTTATTTTATGGGTCACTGAGTTAAATCAGCCAAATAGTGGCTGGTGAAGGACATGACTCTACAAATGTTTTGCCATTAGAGACTCAGTTCTATAGACAGGTCATTTTGTTCTGCATTGTTATCAAAGGTGTTTTGGATAAATAAATATTTAGGTCACTCACTAACCTAATTTTTATAAGGAAATTTTTTTCACTTTTTAATAGATGCAGACATCCAAAATATATAATGGGGGCTTCTAGTGGGGGAAAAATGTCTAATTTCAAAGGGTTTAATTGTACTGATTGTGCTAAAAGTCCATGTAAAGAAGACTACAGGCTTATAAAATAAATTCTCAAAATGGGTCCTTGGGATTTCTGCTTCCTGTAATTGCAGAGTGGCTTTTTGACGACTGACTCTCCTTCTGAGAACAACTAGAAAGGCTGGATTTTTTTTTTTTTTAATCCATCTGAAAGCATCAACGAGGTAAAAAGGGGCTTAAAGGATCACAATCCCAGAAGGAAAAAAAGTACCCAAAGAGATGAGCCCAACAGTCATCGCCACTTTTCTTTTTGAGGAATTTGTTGATTTTTCAAGAGGTAATAGAGGTTGAGAAGCTGAGCAGAGCTTCAGGCAACACTATGTGACTGGGAACAAGCAAAAGTTTGAGTATATGGCCCACAAAGAAGGGACTCTGGTAAATACCCCAGACCCTCAATCGGAACTGATGGAAGGCTATATTCTAGAGTACATGTAAACCAATGAATCAGATCTCAGAGACCGAAATCCACCTTGAACTCAGATCAATACTTGATGGGACTAAGGGAATCTGTCCTTAGCTTAAATGCTTACCAAAAGCAAAACTAAGTGCCTTCTAGACAAATACAACATTATTATCTCTAAATGTTTTCATAAGTTATATGGAACACTCAGTAAAAATCTCCATTGCATTCCATGAGACAAAACAACAGATTGAACACAAAAAAAAGAGAAGGAAAAAAAGCCCAAATAGTAGAAACAAACACACAAAAGATAGTCAAGTTATCCAACATAAAATTTTAAGTAACTATTATTAATATGCTAAAACACAGCAGTCCCCCCGTTATCCAAGGTTTCAATTTTCACAGTTTCAGTTACCCGTGGTCAACCATGGTCTGAAAATATGAAATGAAAAATTACAGAAATAAACAGTTCATTAAGTGTTCAATTTCAAGCCATTCTGAGTAGCATGATGAAATCTCAAGCTGTCCGGCTCCGTCCTACCCAGGACTTGCATCATCCCTTTGTCCAGTCACCCATTAGTCACTTAGGAGCCATCTTAGTTATCAGATTGTCTCGGTACTGTGATCAAGTAAACCTTATTTTACTTAGTAATGGCTCCAAAGTGCCAGAGGAGTGGTGCTGGCTATCTGGATATGCCAAAGAGAAGCTGTAAAGTGCTTCCTTTAAGTGAAAAGGTGAGAGTTCTCAACTTAATAAGGAAAGAGAAAAAAATCATATGTGAAGGTTGCTAAGACCAGTGGTAAAAATGAATCTTCTATCTGTGAAATTGTGAAGGAGGAAAAAGAAACGTGTGGTAGTTTTGTTCTGGCACTTCAAATTGCAAAAGTTACGGCCACAGTATGTGATAAGTGCTTAGTTAAGATGGAAAAGGCAATAAATACATACAGTAAGACATTTTGAGAGAGACGGAGGGACCACATTCAGATAACTTTTACTGCAGTATATTCTTATAATTGTTTCATTTTACTATTATTGTTGTTAATCTCTTACTGCACCTAATTTATAAATTAAACTTTATCATAGGTATATATGTACAGGAAAAAAATAGTATATATAGGGTTTAGCACTATCCATGGTTTCAGGCGTACACTAGGGGTCTTGGAACGTATCCCCTCCCCACCCACCCCAGATAAGGGGAACTCCTGTACAGATAATATGATGAAAAATTTTATCTGAGAACTGGAAACAGTAATAAAGAATCAAATGAAATTCTACAACTAAAATTTACAATAACCTAAAGGAAGAATTAATAGATGGGTTTGACAGATTAGACAAACCAGAAGAGAGAATTAGTGAACTGAAAGATAACTCAATAGAAGGCATGAATGAAACACACAGAGAAAAAAAAAATGATGAGATATAAAGAACACAGTAAAGGGACTTCCCTGGTGGCCCAGTGGTTAAGAATCCACCTGCCAATGCAGGGGATATGGGCTCGAGCCCTGATCTGGGAAGCTCTCACATGCCACAGAGCAACTAAGCCCATGTGCCACAACTACTGAGCCTGCACTCTAGAGCCCGCGAGCCACAACTACTGAAGACTTCGCACCTAGGGCCTGTGCTCCACAACAAGAGAAGCCACTGCAATGAGGAGCCCATGCACCACAACGAAGAGTAGCCCCCGCTCATCACAACTAGAGAAAGCCCGTGTGCAGCAATGAAGACCCAACGCAGCCAAAAATAAATACATAAATAAATTTATATATAAAAAAAAGAACACAGTAAAAAGGTAAAAATATGTGTTGTAATTAGAGTCAGGGAGAAAGAAGGAAAGAGAATGGAGCAAAGGCCATATTAGAAGAGATAATGATTGGGAAATTTTTGACACCAATAAAAGTAAGAAATCACAGAGCTAAGAAGGTCTATATATGGAATCACATAAAATACCAGAAATAATATATTCTATTAGAAATGAAGATGATGATTACTTTGGGAGAATAGAAACTGGAGGAGAGCATGAGGGAGTCTTGTGGTTTGGGCAATCATCTTTTTCTTGACCAGGATACTTGATCTAGGTACGAAGATGTATTCAGTTTGTGAAAATTCACTGTGCTGCACATTGACAATATGGTCATTTTCCTCTATGTACTTTACACTTCAAATTGTAGTTTTTAAATGTATATTAATAATGTTACTAACAATAATATTAAAGCTCTACGAATTCCCAAGCCAGATTAATACAATGAAAGCCACTCCTAGGCACAGCACAGTAAAAATTCTGTAAACAAAACCCAACCATATGCTGTTTACAAGACATATGTCTTTAATAAGAGGACAAAGAAAAGTTGATTGTAGAAGGATTAAAAAAGACAATTCAGGCCAACCTTCCTCAAAAGAAAGCTTATATAACTATACGATATCGTACTAGATAGACGTCAAGGGATAAAGCATTACTAGATACAAAGAGAGACATTTCATGATGATATGTCAATCCACTAATACGTTTCAACAATTCTAAATTTGTACGCAATCCAAAAGGTAGCTTCCACTTATGGAAAGAGATATTTTAACAATCTCTTTTTTATAGCTGATAAAATAAGCAGACCAAAAAATAAGTTAGACTACAGAAAATCTGAACAACACAATTATAAATTCAATCTAAATGTCAATTTTGACATATGTAAAACATGATAGAGAGCACATATTATTTTCAAGTACTCATTGAATAGTTAACAAAATTGACCTGGTCAAATTTTACCTGGTCATTTTACAAATGAAGAAGTTGAACTAATTATCCCTGAGAGCAAGAGAAATGGAACAATGGGATCAAGATTATAATGATAGTGATAGAGCTTTCATCAAAGTATACATCTGGAATCTGGTCCTCAGAACTGCAGTCCACTCAGCTTAAATGATCAAGACCTAAAGTATATTCTAATAAATGCTTTGCAATTGATCTTCTGGTTGCCTAGGCAAGAAGCAGCTGCTATGAAGATTTTGCTATAGGCATAAAGAAAAAGCTCTAGTGAGTGTCACTTTCTATTCTAACTAGTGGGAGAATGGTGTCAGATTGGGCAAATTTAGCATCATAAATACATTGAGAGTGGCATTCAATTTATATTTGACAACATGATTAAGATGTAATGACTCCAAAATAGCTTATAAGTGACTGTAATTTGTTCCTGCTTGACTGTACATGGTGCATATGAATCTCCTAAACCTTAAACCTCTAGCTACTACAATCAGGTAGAATTTGATAGTAACTAGGAGGTCTATAGACAGTTCTGCTGAGTATTTATTGGACAAGAGTACCACGCCACCCTGAATTTCTGTGCAAATAGAAACAGACATAGAACAAACACTATGCATCTTTGGTAAATGCTCTATATACAAAATATTAACATGAGCCACAGCTGAGACTAATCTTGAAACTTCTATGCAATTAGAATATTAGCTAATATTTATTTGACAGTATATGCCAGGCACTGCGCTAGATAATTTACATACATTACATTTAATCTTCACAAGAAAATTTCAAGGTGGGTATTATTCTCCCTTTTTAACTGATGGAGAACCTAAAATTCTGAGGGTTTTAAGTAATTTGCCCAATATCAACATATCATGTCTATCTATCTTCAATGTTTACCCTCGGTCTCTTTCTACACTGTAATCTGATACAGAAAAGTAGTTATTCCCGGGGACACTACTGTCAAAGTAGAGAAGAGTGTGGCATACAGAACAGCAACAGCAGACAATACAGAACCAGGGTATTGATAAAAGAAAAGTCAAACAAAACCAAAGCAAACATGGGTCTGAGAGGAATCAAATACTAGTTAGAGAAACACGACCTGCATTATATATAGTGTGGACTGAATGTGTGTGTGATGGGGGAGCAGGGGCGATGTCTATCTGTCTGTCTGTGAGGAAGACTGTGTGTTTAAAAAAATTAACCGCTTAGCAAACTGTATTTTGTTTATTTCATAGTACGGTTTCAGTCATTTTCAATTAACCCTTTTATTAATCAATCCCCCTCAGCGGGTGACTGCCAAGTGTTAGCATGCATCCGAGTCACTTGGGGGCTTGTTAAGCATGAATTTCTGGGTTTCACCCCCAGAGTTTCTAATCCAGTATGTCTGGGTGATATTCAAATTTTTTATTTACAACAAGTTCCCAGGTATGTTGATGTTGCTAGTCCAGGGACCATATTTTGAGAACCAGTGCTTGAGATATTGCTGTAGGATATGTTGCAATTTTCAAGTAGGGATAAACCAGTAAGGCAAGTGGTTAATAAAAATAAGATTTAATATTCACTGAGCAATTTTTCTTTTTCGGCACTATGCTGAATATTTCACATTGATGACCTCATTTAATCTCCCTAACAATTCTTTAAGGTAGATACTATTGGTCTTCCGTTTTATAGAAAGGAAATGGAGGTTGAAAAAAGTTAGGAAACTTGCCCCAAATCACACTGCTAGACCCATGTTAACCCAATTAGTCTAACTCCAAAAGAAGTCCCCATCTATGCTTGCCTGGTTCTCAAATGTAAGTGTGCAAAAGAGATCATTTAAAAAAATGTTATAAAAATTCAGGTTCTTGGGGTCCCTGTTCAGAGATTCTGACTCAAAATCATTATAATGAAGCTCAGAAATCTGCATTTCTAACTAGCAACACATTTTTAGACATTGAATTAAACAGTAAAATAATCTGGTCTCAGAGCAGGCAGGCCAGGTAAGTAGAATAGAATCCATTTTACGATGTTGTAGAATAAAGGCTTATTCTTGTCTGTGGGTATTGTACAGACTCCAGAGACCTTTTTCAGCAATGCAGAGTATTAAACAAAGTTAGATTTTTAGCTTATTGTTTAACCATCAATTTAACAACTCCATAAAAATTTAAAATATACCAGGCATTATCCATGGTAACTGCATCAGTTCACACTGATCACACACAGCTTCTGCTTTGGTCAATTGCCCGTTCCAGCTCAGCAGTGGTTCCCCAACGTGGAATCTTATGATTCCCACAAGAGTTATGTTGGTGGATGTTGGTTGCTTGTTTTAATGAGCTTCGGAGGTTCTAAATCAGTAGGGCTGGGGTGAGGTTCAAAAGGCTATATTTGGAAAAAACTTTGTAGGTGACTCATTATCATCAGCCAGGAATGGAAATCACTGTTCCAGATCATTTTCTGATTAGAGTTACTTCTAACTATAAAGAGCTGGATTACAGACAGCAAATTATGCCTTCTGTTCAGCTGTTTCTGAGTATATATTCTGCTTCAGTCTTTTCACTTTGTTGCCTCAAGGAGTCACAGACAGTGGTCCTGTCAGTCATATTAGCACAGCCGAAGACAAGATTGAGAGAGGGAAGAGAGGGAGCTGAGAAGCAGAGGGGATCTCACTCTACTGACCGCTGAATTTGGTGCTCAGTTGGAAAAGTCACAAGTTATTACTTCACTGATTTTCTCAGGCAGTCAAATAATTTCAAGTAGAAAATCCCCCCAACTGGTTTGTAGCAGTAGTAAGAGTGTAAAGACAGTTGTTCGAGCTGAAAAAAGGCCATCCATTCATTCATCTAATATGTGTTGCACACCTACTAAGTGCTGGGCACTGTTCCCAGCATTGGTGTCCCTGCAGGAAGCCAGAAGACCACACTCCTACCCTAATAGTGGCTTAAACTGATTAGAGAAATTAGAAATTAAAGAGGTAAAAGAGTGAATAACCATGATTCCAACAGTGATAACCATTAAACAGAAAATAAAACAGAATTATCTGAAAGTGAGTGACTGGAGATGAGACGGTGCTACTTAAATAAGATGGTGATGGAAAAATACTGTGGTGAGATGTCATTTGAGCAAATTATTAAATGATGAAAAGTAACTGGAACAGCCTGGAGCATCCCAGAAACAGAAGGGTGAATAAGTCAAAAAGTAAGGAAGGGCCAGATCAGGGAAGGTTCTGGCGATTGATATAGGTCACACACATATATGAAGAGTTGAAAAAATATAAAGGAAAATACTATTCCTAGATAGAGAGACTAAAAACCACACAGATGAAAACTTCCCTCAAGAAATAAAAAAAAAAGTCTACCTTGATACAGTGGTTCTAAAATTGATATAGAAAAGTAAACAAGCAAAAAATTAAGGAAGCTCAATAATAGAGAACTAGCCCTTCTTTGTTTTAAAATATAAAGTCTCAATAATTTGAAAAGTGTGCTACTGGAACATGAATCATTTTTCATCCATCATATTGAGATATTAGTGGAGTAGAATAAGAAGTCAAAAAACAGATGCAAATATATATACGACTTTAGAATATGATAAAGATGGCATTTCAAATTGGTAGAGAACAGATGTATATCAATAAATAGTGATGAGACAACTGGACAACCATCTGGAAAATGAAGTAAAGTTAGATCCATACCTCATCCACAGTTCAGATAAACTGATTTCAAATTTCAAAAATGTATATGTTAATATGGCAATGCAAAATGGTACAGCTACTTTAGAAAACATTTTGGCAGTCTCTTATAGAGATAAGCATACACTTACCATATGAACCAGTTATTCTATTCCTATTCTCAAGAGAAATGAAAACATATGTTCACACAAAAAAATATGGATTTTATATTGGCTTTCCTTAATTCACCAAAAACTGGAAACAACCAAAATATCCTTCAACTGGTGAATGGATAAGCATACCGTAGTGTGGTCATACTATGGAACACTACTCAACAATTGTTGTTTATACACCCAATAGAATACTATACAACTGTTAAAAGTAAATGATAGTTACAAGTATCGAAGTGCATAAATATCACATATATGTGATAAATATAAATAGCACATACAAAATATTGAGCAAAAAGTTAATTGCAGTACAATACATAAAGTATATAATGTCCATAATATTAAATTGTGAATACCAACCACATATATTCTTAAGGATATATACATTTGTGTAGAGATCTAAAGAGATGCATAGGCTTCATAAACAACAAGTTCAGGTTGGTGGATATCAGATGTGAAAGAAATGAATAGAGTTAGAGCAGCATTCGTAGGGAGCTGTGACTATTGGTAATACTGTTTTAGTTGAGTGGTGGGCACATGAATGTTTTTAAAATTATCCTTTATATCTTTTTGAATGTCTGAAATAATGTAAAAATAAGATTAAAAATAAAAAATAATGTTTGAGGTTTTGCTTCAGAGGAATAATTGCTCATGGTTATATGGTGGGGATTAAATTCATTAATAAATAAACTGTTCTTAGACTGGAATCCAGTACATTCTAAGTATGCTAATATATTAACATTGTAAGTGCTGGATAAATCTTGCCATTATTATTTTCATAATTACTACTAAAATGGGGTTCATATGAACCAAAAGCCTGATCTTAGCAAAAAGCAGATCATGTGCATATTAAGAAACTCTGGTGCTTGAACGGTTTATAGGGAAACATGATTAAGCAAACAACGGTAATATGCTACAGTAACATAGTAATTTGGCTGGCTGGCAACCCAAACATCTTCCTCTGTGCAAGAAATCCCCTATGATGTGAATCTTGGCTGAGTCTGTCTCCTTTGAAGTCAAAAGTAACCAGAAAGTTTCTCTCCCTGCACTTCAGCACCTATACTAGGCATGTGACTCAAGTTCTGCCAATTGGAAACGTCTATTTAGGACTTTGAAACTTGAATGGATATAAGAGTATGTCAGGAAGTAGCAAGACCGGGGATTGACACCCAAAAATAAGTAATAAAATTCACTAAAAAGGTGACATATTTTAGACCAATTTCAAAACAAAGTCCTAAAACTACTTTTATTTATTGACGGATTCATCGGTATTCAAAAATCATCATTTACTTTGTAAATTCTAGGAGGCTGAAGATTAATTAGACGGACATCCTACCTTAAAAAAATTCAAAGTCTAGTTGGGAATCAAGTCATATAAATACAAGAACAACCACCCCATTATAGCACAACATAAGAAAAGCTGTCGCAGAGGCATATATCAGATTTGTACAGAAGCATAAAGGAAAAATTGAGTCCATCTGCCTGTAAGGAATTGTGGAGAAGCAGGGACTACTTCAAGAGAGTACTGGAAATGGGGCAGGAACTCACTCCACAGTAAAAAAGATAAAGTCATTTCAGGAAGAAGAATATTAGATGCAGGAGGATGTAGCCATGAAAAAACCTAGCACATTTAAGGAAATATGAGGAGTTTTCCCAGCAGCCAACAAAGTGTTTTTACATGGAACCTATTCAAATGTTGGGTTAATACATGACTGAGTAAATGCATGCATAAATAAAGCCAAGCTTTGGGCAAATTTTTGGAAATAGTGTAAGTCAATAACTTACCACCTGATTTGTTAGCCCATGAGCTTGAATGAGTCTAATTCACTTGTCAGCTTAGCTTTTGAAAAAGTCCATAACTATTTTTTTAGTTGTCTAAGGAATCTATTAGTAAATTCTACTTATGAGTGTTTTATTGCCCATGAAAATACAGCCCCACAATCTTAAGTTTAAAAAAATAATTTTCATGAATTTAATAGAAAATAAATAGTTTAAATGCCATAAATATTAGGTTAACTTATTTAGCTCTATTATTTTATAACCTCACTGATCATAAATTTAATAATTCACATTATATTATAGTAAAAGGTACTTAACACTACAAAAAGTGATTTCTCTTTAGAGGAACTACATGAGAAATATTAAAATATAGACATAGGTTTTAAATTTTTCTTTGACACATTTGAATAGGAATAAACGGGGAAATGCTAGAATTTGTCAAATGCCCTCAAGGCTTTCATGTTTTGTTTTGTTTATAAAATAAAAATGTTATAAAAGTAAATGCGAGAAAGGAGAGGAGCTTCAAGATGGCAGAAGCGTAAGATGCGGAGATCACCTTCCTCCCCACAAATACATCAGAAATACATCTGCATGTGGAACAACTCCTACAGAACACCTACTGAACGCTGGCAGAAGAACTCAGACCTCCCAAAAGGCAAGAAACTCCCCACGTACCTGGGCAGGGCAAAAGAAAAAAGAAAAAAGAGACAAAGAATAGGGACGGTACCTTCACCAGTGGGAGGGAGCTGTGAAGGAGGAAAGGTTTCCACACACTAGAAGCCCCTTCACGGGCGGAGACTGCGGATGGCGGGGGGGAAGCTCCGGAGCCACGGAGGAGAGCGCAGCCACAGGGGTGCGCAGGACAAAGCGGAGAGATTCCCGCACGGAGGATCGGTGCCGACCGGCACTCACAAGCCCGAGAGGATTTGTCTGCTCGCCCGCCGGGGTGGGCGGGGGCCGGGAGCTGAGGCTCGGGCTTCAGTCGCATACCAGGGAGAGGACTGGGGTTGGCGGCGCGAACACAGCCTGAAGGGGCTAGTGCGCCACGGCTGGCCGGGAGGGAGTCCGGGAAAAAGTCTGGAGCTGCGGAAGAGACAAGAGACTTTTCCTTGCCTCTTTGTTTCCTGGTGCGCGAGGAGACGGGATTAAGAGCGCCGCTTAAAGGAGCTCCACAGACGGGCGCGAGCTGCGGCTATCAGCGTGGACCCCAGAGACGGGCATGAGATGCTAAGGCTGCGGCTGCCACCACCAAGAAGCCTGTGTGCGAGCACAGGTCACTCTCCACACCTCCCCCTCCGGGGAGCCTGTGCAGCCCGCCACTGCCAGGGTCCCGTCACCCAGGGACAACTTCCCCGGGAGAACGCATGACGGGCCTCAGGCTGCAGCAATATCATGTTGGCCTCTGCTGCCGCAGGCTCCCCTCTCATCTGTACCCCTCCCTCCCCCCCCCCCCCGCCTGAGGGAG
>NC_041232.1:73687453-73688946 GCF_002837175.3 Physeter macrocephalus
TACCCCTCCCTCCCCCCCCCCGCCCCGGCCTGAGGGAGCCAGAGCCCCCGAAGCAGCTGCTCCTTTAACCCTGTCCTGTCTGAGCGAAGAACACATGTCCCCAGTCGACCTACATGCAGAGGCGGGTCCAAATCCAAAGCTGAACCCCAGGAGCTGTGCGAATAAAGAAGAGAAAGGGAAATCTCTCCCAGCAGCCTCAGGAGCAGCTGATTAAATCTCCACAATCAACTTGATGTACGCTGAATCTGTGGACTACCTGAGTAGACAACGATTCATCCCAAATTGAGGAGGTGGACTTTGGGAGCAAAGATATATATAGTTTTTTCCCTTTTTCTCTTTTTGTGAGTGTGTATGTGTATGCTTCTGTGTGTGATTTTGTCTGTATAGCTTTGCTTTTAAAATTTGTCCTAGGGTTCTGTCTGTCCTTGCTTTTTTTATTACTTAAATATTTTTTCTTAATAATTATTTTTTATTTCTTATTTTAATAACTATTTTATTTTACTTTATTTTATCTTCTTCTTTCTTTCTTTCTTTTTTTCCTCCCTTTTATTCTGAGCCATGTGGAGGACAGGCTCTTGGTGCTCCCGCCAGGAGTCAGGCGTCAGGCGTCAGGGCTGTGCCACTCAGGTGGGAGAGCCAAGTTCAGGACACCGGTCCACAAGAGACCTCCCAGCTCCACGTAATATCAAATGGCGAAAATCTCCCAGAGACCTCTATCTCAATGCCAAGAACCAGCTCCACTCAAGGACCAGCAAGCTACAGTGCTGGACACCCTATGCCAAACAACTAGCAAGACACGAACAAAGCCCCATCCACTAGCACAGAGACTGCCTAAAATCATAATAAGGCCACAGACACCCCAAAACACACCACCAGACGTGGACCTGCCCACCAGAAAGACAAGATCCAGCCTCATCCACCAGAACACAGGCACTAGTCCCCTCCACCAGGAAGCCTACACAACCCACTGAACAAACCTTAGCCACTGGGGACAGATACCAAAAAACAACGGGAACTATGAACCTGCAGCCTGCAAAAAGGAGACCCCAAATACAGTAAGTTAAGCAAAATGAGAAGACAGAGAAACACACAGCAGATGGAGGAGCAAGGCAAACACCCACCAGACCTAACAGATGAAGAGGAAATAGACAGTCTACCTGAAAAAGAATTCAGAATAATGATAGTGAAGATGATCTAAAATCTTGGAAATAGAATGGAGAAAATAAACACTTAACAAGGACCTAGAAGAACTAAAGAGCAAACAAACAGTGATCAACAACACAATGAACAAAATTAAAAATTCTCTAGAAGGGATCAATAGCAGAATAACTGAGGCAGAAGAATGACAAGTGACCTGGAAGATAAAATACTGGAAGTAACTACTGCAGAGCAGAATAAAGAAAAAAAAAATGAAAAGAATTGAGGACAGTCTCAGAGACCTCTGGGACAACATTAAATGCACCAACATTCGAATTACAGGGGTCCCAGAAGAA
>NC_041232.1:73690010-73691955 GCF_002837175.3 Physeter macrocephalus
CTAACCTTACACCTAAAGCAATTAGAGAAAGAAGAACAAAAAATCCCCAAAGTTAGCAGAAGGAAAGAAATCATAAAGATCAGATCAGAAATAAATGAAAAAGAAATGAAAGAAACAATAGCAAAGATCAAAAAAACTAAAAGCTGGTTCTTTGAGAAATAAACAAAATTGATAAACCATTAGCCAGACACATCAAGAAAAGAAGGGAGAAGACTCAAATCAATAGAATTAGAAAAGAAAAAGGGGAAGTAACAACTGACACTGCAGAAATACAAAGGATCATGAGAGATTACTACAAGCAAATATATGCCAATAAAATGGACAACCTGACGAAATGGACAAATTCTTAGAAATGCACCACCTTCTGAGACTGAACCAGCAAGAAATAGAAGATATGAACAGACCAATCACAAGCACTGAAATTGAAACTGTGATTAAAACTCTTCCAACAAACAAAAGCCCAGAACCAGATGGCTTCACAGGCAAATTCTATCAAATATTTAGAGAAGAGCTAACATCTATCCTTCTCAAACTCTTCCAAAATATAGCAGAAAGAGGAAAACTCCCAAACTCATTCTACAAGGCCACCATCCCCCTGATACCAAAACCAGACAGAGACGTGACAAAGAAATAACACAAAGAAATAAAACTACAGGCCAATATCACTGATGAACATCGATGCAAAAATCCTCAACAAAATACTAGCAAACAGTATCCAACAGCACATTAAAAGAATCATACACCATGATCACATGGGGTTTATCCCAGGAATGCAAGGATTCTTCAATATACGCAAATCAATCAATGTGATACACCATATTAACAAATTGAAGGAGAAAAACCATATGATCATCTCAATAGATGCAGAGAAAGCTTTCAACAAAATTCAACACCACTTTATGATAAAAACCTTCCAGAAAGTAGGCTCAGAGGGAACTTTCCTCAACATAATAAAGGTCATATATGACAAACCCACAGCCAACATCGTCTTCAATGGGAAACTACTAGAGCTAATCAATGAATTTGGTAAAGTAGCAGGATACAAAATTAATGCACAGAAATCTCTGGCATTCTTATACACTAATGATGAAAAATCTGAGAGTGAAATTAAGAAAACACTCCCATTTACCATTGCAACAAAAAGAATAAGATATCTAGGAATACACCTACCTAAGGAGACAAAAGACCTGTATGCAGAAAATTATAAGACACTGATGAAAGAAATTAAAGATGATACAAATAGGTGGAGAAATATACCATGTTCTTGGATTGGAAGAATCAACATTGTGAAAATTACTACCCAAAGCAATCTACAGATTCAATGCAATCCCTATCAAATTACCACTGGCATTTTTTACAGAACTAGAACAAAAAATTTCACAATTTGTATGGAAACACAAAAGACCCCGAATAGCCAAAGCAATCTTGAGAAAGAAAAACGGAGCTGGAGGAATCAGGCTCCCTGACATCAGACTATACTACAAAGCTACAGTAATCAAGACAGTATGGTACTGGCACAAAACCAGAAATATAGATCAATGGAACAGGATAGAAAGGCCAGAGATAAACCCACACACATATGGTCACCTTATCTTTGATAAAGGAGGCAAGAATATACGGTGGAGAAAAGAAAGTCTTTTCAATAACTGGTGCTGGGAAAACTGGACAGTTACATGTAAAAATATTAAATTAGAATACTCCCTAACACCATACACAAAAATAAACTCAAAATGACCTAAATGTAAGGCCAGACAGTATCAAAATGTAAGGCCAGACACTATCAAACTCTTAGAGGAAAACATAGGCAGAACACTCTATGACATAAATCACAGCAAGATCCTTTTTGACCCACCTTCTAGAGAAATGGAAATAAAAACAAAAATAAACAAATGGGACCTAATGAAACTTAAAAGCTTTTGCACAGCAAAGGAAACCATAAACAAGA
>NC_041232.1:73692462-73701818 GCF_002837175.3 Physeter macrocephalus
ATAGGGTGGGAGGGAGGGAGACGCAAGAGGGAAGAGATATGGGAACATATGTATATGTATAACTGATTCACTTTGTTATAAAGCAGAAACTAACACACCATTGTAAAGCAATTATACTCCAATAAAGATGTTTAAAAAAAAAGTAAATGCATCTGAAAAAAACATAAATGCCTCCAGATTTTGTAGGAATAATAAAATTAAAATATTTATTTTTAAAGTCTCTTAAATGGGCTCACTGAAGATGGATTAAAAGAGTTTTGATCAACTGCCTCAGTGAATATTTTCAGAGCCAGTCTTTGTAGCACCTCAACTCTGTTGGAACTGCTAGTATGAACCTTTATTAGATTGATTCTCAAATTTAAGCCCAATTACTAAAACTTTTATAGTTTCTTATTTTTCTATTATTAGGTTATTGTTAAACTTTAGTGTTTGTTATTTAACATTAATCTCCTACTTTCAGAAGAAGAACATATGATGCCTTATGACTAAACATAGCATAATAGTTTTAAAACATATTCACACGTATTTATATAGTCTTCATAATGCAATGAAATAAAGATTGTCTAATTTCACCTACTAGCCTCATATCTGAATTCCTAGTATTTCCCTTGCATTTGGAGCGTAAAGCATACTCCACCTTTCTCATCACTTCACCTTTTCCATTTCTTAATGTTTCTAAATTAAACATGGGATCACCATGTCATATTTTGCACATACGCAACTTCAGGCATCGACTGGATTTCAACACTGGCCTGCTCTAATGAGATTCACTTTTCCACGGGATAGCAGGTGGACTTGGAGGTTGCTCTGGTCTAAAGTATTGAAGAGTTGATCATTGAGTTCTTTTTCTCTCTCTCTCTTTCTCTTCCTTTCTCTCTTTCTCTCTCTCTCTTTTTTTTTTCCTGTCTCTCCCAGTGGTGGCTATGTTTATAGGTTTTTAAGCTTCCTTTTGCACTTAAATCACATATGAGCAAACATACTTCCCTCCTGAGATAATTAATTTTTCTCTGCTACCATGACTTTATACCCTCCTTATTCTCCTCGCATTTTACAATACATCTGCCCTTGTTATGCTAAGGGTGCTTCTTTCATGCAGTATTTTCAACAAACTAATTGCAAATGCTCTTGCTTAAGTCACCTGACATGAAAGATAATATCATCAAACAGTGTCATCTCTCCCTTGGGTAGGCACATTTTTCATGGACCCATCCTGATTTTATGTCTGAGAATATGATGTACAACGAACTACCTTGCATGGAACAGAGACCTTATTTTTGCATGGGCATTCAGCCTACCTTCCTCAGTTTTCTAAAATGGCAATACCTATCTGCCCTCTAGGGCAGCCACAGTAAACTCATGCTTATAACCCTGAGTTTCAGATGCCCTTTATGTTTTTGACTGTCAGGTATTGGCCTTATATTGTTTTAAACTCAGCAATGGTATTAAGAAGGAAGATTGTGGTATCTTATCTACCATTTTAAGTCTTATTTTATTTTTTTTCAAAAGAAATGTCAGGTTATCTAGTCTGACATATTGCCCTGTTCTCCACATTCTGGAATAAATGGTCTTCTTCTGTTCTTGTGTTAGAGCAAAACACACAGACACACATAAAAGGGCAGGGCAGAAGTTGAGACACAGACGTAGAGAACAAATGTATGGACACCAAGTAGGGAAAGCGACGGGTGGTGGTGGTGGTGGTGGTGGTGGTGTGCTGAATTGGGCGACTGGGATTGCCATGTGTACACTGATGTGCATAAAATTGATGACTAATAAGAACCTGCAGTATAAAAAAACAAACAAACAAAAAACTAATACTAAACCTTCTTTGGGTTATTTGTATGGAAATATGTTAGTATAAATGTTTCAGATATTAAAAAAAATAAGAAATGTAACTTGTGATCCATATATATTTATGTCTATATGTTTATATATACATGTATCCATTTCCCTCTCCCTGTTTAAAAAAAAGAATAAATGTTCAATATGGTACAATAGTTAGGGTATTTTTCTGGCCATTTCAATGTTAAATATTTAAATTTAAGTGAAGCTTTGAAGTTCAAATGATATATCCTGAAGTTGGCTTCATTTACAACACTTAGTATTTATGGCCATTTTTAATCTAATGGTTTAAGCTGTGTTACAGTAGATTTCTCAGGGCTTGATGGTACTGTAGCTAATTGAAGTTACAGAGCTAATGCACTGCCCCATTCACAGGATGATTATCCAAGATTTATGGCTGTCACAGAGCAGCAAAAACATGTTGATTTACTTAAGAAATTTGTTAACACATGGAAATGTGAAGTGGTTCAATAGGAGACCATTACTGCTATCTTAATTCCTTGCTTCTTTGCATGGCTGTACACAAACTGATCAATGCACATTTTCTCATCTACTTTTTAAAAATAACAGCTTTTCAAATTCTAGTTAACAATGCGCTCTCCATTTCCCTTTCAAATCCTGAATATGTCATAGAATTACAGTATTTCAAAGGCAGTCATTTATTTTTCAGATTTGATTCCTCCAATTATTCTTAGAATAGTCATATTCAAGATAGACAGAAATAAGAAGAAACTGCAGTTTAATTGATAGACTATAACATAGGAATAAGTGTTATAGGAGAGAGCTTCAAGTTGTAAATTACCAGCTTGTACTGGAATGTAAACCCATTAGTTTTTCATAACTAAGTTCCACTTTCTCATAAAGCTCTGGTAAATATAAGTGCGGAAGCATATGTGAAATCATTTTGATCACTAGAGAAAAAAAATGACTACATGAATTGTAGTCTTAGTTTTCGATGACTGTGAAACATATTAGTAAAGTATATCATTTGCATAAATATATTATATTGCATTAAATGAAATATATATGATCACCCTGATAACATGGTTATTATGTGGCAAAGCCTATTTTCAGAAGAAGTAATGGAGTCGATGAGGCTAATGAAGTGAGGGGAGATGGGACTCCTACCCTGGCCCAGTAGCCAAAAGGACAAGCAACACAGAAGTTTCACTGCAGCTGAGGATATGGTAATATCTCCTCTTCTGGCATGCATAATGAGTTCGGTGACCTGCTGAGTACAAGGGTAGCCCCGAGGGAACCAAATGAACTCTCTGAGTGTACAGTCAGACTTAGCGGTAAGGCCAGGAGCTAGCAAAGGAAATGGAGTTCTTTCATCTCTCTAATGTAATGACAGAAACTGCATTGCTAAATAAGCCAAGACTGTATACTTTAAGAGTTCTCTGGTTGCTGCCTTTGTGACGAACTTGGCTTTCATATCAATTACCGATGCTTGGGCTACCAGACACAAATGTAATTAAACTTAAAATCAAACTTTGATCCTTCAGCATTGAATGCTGTTTCCATGACCTGAATTTCAGGCGTTAGTGTTAAACTGAAGTGTAGTGTTAATTATTTACACATTACATGGGTAAAAAGGATCACTATTGATCTCTATTTTAATCACTGAGGGCCTATTTGACCTTCAGATGAAAGACGGGTAAGTATTCTCCAGGGTGAATTTAAAACCAATTTTATAACCCTACCTGTTTGAACACAGACCACAGTACTTTCTGCTGGGTTGCATTTTTTGGTCTACTCTTAATGTTAATTTTCATACCGAATCACATGTTGTAATGTTTTGGATGTTTTGGTTTTTATTGACATCAGCTGAAGTAAAAATGATGCTTTTGTCACAATATCACAAAACTCAAGAATTGTAGTTTGTTGTGTAAAATTAGTGTTTTGAATGAGAGTGAGTTCTATATAGGAGAATTACATAAAACATACCTGACTCTGTAAGGAAGTTCTCAGGGTGGAGTTTCAGATGTCTATGATTAGAAGGTGGAGAGAAATGGAGTCACAGGCAAAGGTCATAGCAGGTGTATGTGTGCACATGCGCATGTGTCATCGTATGCACGTGTGATGTTTATTTTGGAAATAATAACCCAGGGCAATGGGGTCCATTTCAATTAGGTACAATTATAGCTATAATTAGGTCAGCTAAGGGGCACTACAGGAAAGGAAAAATACTTCTGCATCTATGAATATATCTAACCAAGGAACTGTCCGTCGGAGAAAGTAGTGACCATCTAAAATACAGAGTTAATTCAGAAAGCTGCCGTTTAAGAAGAAAGTAGTAATTCCATATTCTTCATGTTAAAACTATACTTTAAAAACTGTGTGAGCCTTTTCATGTTCCCCTTATTTGCATCTATTTGGTAAAAAAATAAGTCAACTTGTTATTGATTAAAATATAAAGCTCCAGAATCCTTTGCAATTATTAATTAATCCAGTTTGCCATGCAGCCTAGTCTTTGCTGCCTAGTCACAGGGATATCAGAAAAGCCACAAAATCTGGGTGCTGAGCTGAATTTATTAAACTGCAATTTTTAAGATTGCTTCATGATCTTAAAATGACATCTGGGTATTATTCTTATACATCCTTGATTTCTCATGTTTAGATTTACCATTAGACATTCTCATGTTATTTAGACTTTAACCATTCTGAAAAAGTGAGAGAAAAACTCCAAAAATATATTCTCTCCCCCATATATAAGAGATTGACAACATTTGAATCAAAATCTTAACATGACTTACAATTTACTGCACCCTCCACATCCAGTCCCACATAGCAACACTCTTATTGGCACACAGTAAATGTTCAGCAAATATTATCAAATGATTTAACTGCAAGATATATTGAAAAGAGCATAGTGTCAAACAGAACTTGCTTCACATATTTTAGCTATACGACTTTAGGTGAATTATTTAACCTCTCTGGGCTTGAAATTCATCCTCTATTAATAATACCTGCCTGACAGGACTGCCATGAAAATGAAATAAGACAACATAAATAAAGCACATAGGATATTGCCCCCAACATAGTAATAAGGGTTCAATAAATATTAATTTCTTTCTTCAGATGGCTTTTCAATGCTGCACATATTGGCAAGTGAGCAGCTGCATCTCAGCCAGTATGATATTTCTGGGATGATTTAATCTAATTTTTAAATTAAAGGTAAATATGTGTGTTATAAAAATAACCATTGCATAACATCACAATAAGAATGGTATTTGGTATGTATGAAAAAAAATTCACCAAACCATCACTCATATATGAACTTGCTTGATCCAAAACTGAAGTAACAAATGAGGAGTGTCTAAGAGTAGGGTTGTTATTCATTTGAGGATAAATATTTTGTCTAGAGAGGTGTCAGAGGAAGCAATTGGTCAAAAGGAACAGAAATGATTCCAGCTGGCTGAAGCGAGGGACAATTATAAGACGATAGCGTTATCTCCGGGAACACAGGCGGGAATTCAGGTGAACCATCAGAGGCCTGCGCCTATTATGAAATGGGCCATTCAAATCCTCGTCTCCCTCAGTCTCCTCTCATTCTATAGTCACCTCACACTTTGCAGCCCAGCTTTTCCTCCCCTGCCTTACTCATTCGTCAAACAGGGTTGCTCCAACACCTACTTCCCATGGCTTCCTTTCCTCAAGTATCCAATATTGACTGACTAAAGTGGCTGGGTATCCATTCCAGACTTGGGGAGGAGCACCTTGGCTGGCTCAGCAGAACCTAATACGGGCTCTCTTTGGCCAGTTCATCATCCGAGACCACATAAGGATGACCCTCAGAAAGTGGTAAAACTTACTTCACTTAGTATGATAATCGCCAGGTCCATCCATGTTGCTGCAAATGGCATTATTTCATTCTTTTTAATGGCTGAGTAATATTCCATTGTGTATATGTACCACATCTTCTTTATCCATTCATCTGTTGATGGACATTTAGGTTGCTTATCATACTAAGTGAAGTAAGTCAGACAGAGAAAGACAAATATTGTATACCGCTTATATGCAAAATCTAAAAAAAAATGATACAAATGAACTTATTTACAGAATAGAAACAGACACACAGACTTAGAGAATAAACTTACGGTTACCAGGGAGGAAGGGTGGGGGGAGGGATAGATTGGGAGTTTGGTATTGACATGTACACCCTGCTATATTTACAATAAAATGCCTTTCCATGCAAAAAAAAAAAAGTGGTAAAAGAGCAAAGTTTGAACATGACAGGCAAATTTAAAATTAATATCCTGAATCAGTCTAAAAAGCACAATAAATATGTCAAAAATATAGTTTTTATTCTAGACACTGTTCTAGAGCTTTAGAAATATTGGTCATTTAATTTTCTCAGCAATGCTGTGGGGGAACTGTAGGTGGTATCTTTGTTCAGATGATGAAGAGAAACACTGGTATAATAAGCTATGTTCCCAAGACCACACAGCCAGGAAGTGCCAGAACTGGGCCTCTAACACCAACACTTTAGCTTTAGACTCTGTGCTCTGAGCAACTATGCTAGTCTTTCTCTCTAGGAAATTACTTTTACCTGTAAACAAGTTTTATTTCAGAGCCCTGGGCACTGTAATAAAAAGCAACATTTCTAGGATCTTCTGGCTCAGAGGAACTCCAAGGACAGAATTGAGTTTTCCTGAATCCGATCCCCATGGGTAACCACCACCAACTCAAAGCAACTACTTGGAATCAAGACAGAAGCATCTGTTTCATGTGTTCTCAAAGGAAGGGAGTTACAGCCTGAGTATGACCATCAGTTAGGTACCAAAATGTTGAAGGAATGCATTCCTGTTGTCATCCATTCATCAACAAATTTATCTCATAGAAAGTCTTTTTCTCTGTGAATCATCTGTGAGGCAAGTCACAGTTTTCCCTACAAAGCTATAATAGAGCCCCCTGATTTCCACTCTATTAAGATGAAGAGGTGAAAAGGAGTATCACCTACCAATCTTATCAAAATTATGAGTCAATTACTTGACATTAGCATGAAAATGTTTGCAGAGGTATCATGCAGATCGACATAATTTGGCCAATGTCCACACAGTGATGGAACTCAACGTCCTTATGTGAAGCATATAGTTTGATTACCTCCTTTCTGCCAAAATTTATTTATCACTGAATGCTACTTAAAATAGTACTTTTAAAGAAGAAAATGTCTCCAGGATTTAGCAAAACACCAAATCAACTTTATTATACATTTAAAATACAATTTTTAGTGTCTCAGGTAATTAACTGGATAGAATATTATTATAATATGTCCACTGTGTAAAACAAAGGGGAGGTTTATACTTGCTAATGATTTCTCCATAAGCCATGTGCGACAAAATATTTTTAAAAGACACAGTTAAAAATGAATCTTAGCAATCTTTGAGAAGAGACATGTTACAAAACTCCCATCTAACAGATGTGTCTGCGACAGTAAAGAAAAATAAACTTCTAAATATTCATGAGCGTGTCTGCCCACCTTTCAAACCCAGTGTGCAATTGCTGTCTGCTGGAAAATCAAGCACCTGCAAAGTAGAATAATTGATTGACTGTGACTAAGGGCTGTGGCAAAGTTTTTGAAGGCTTCTTGAGGCTCCGTAACAAAACACATATAACAATGGCTGGTCACAAAGCTAACGCTGACAATTAAGTTTCATGAACTGAGATCTGCAACCTTCTGGTTTCAATTTTACAGTTCAGTTCTGCCAGATGGAGTAGGGAGAAAATAACATACATAATTAAAATCAATGAAGTTATATCAACCCAAACACCAAAAGAAAAAAAAAAAAAAGAAAAAAAGAAAAAAGAACAAAAGCAAGCAAGAAAAAGAAAATCCCAGTCACATGTTTTCCCACATCTGCAGCCAAAGATAAAAATCTACAAGTCAGAATTTAGAAGCCTTAAGAGTAAATCTTAGCTATGATGCAAAAAGCTTCAAATAAATCACTTAGATTAGGCTAATATGTAAGAACAAAATATAAGAATTTAAATGATTATTTATTTTTTTATTTTTTTTTGTGGTATGCGGGCCTCCCTCTGCCGTGGCCTCTCCCGTTGCGGAGCACAGGCTCCGGACGCGCAGGCTCAGCGGCCATGGCTCACGGGCCCAGCCGCTCCGCGGCATGTTTCCCCTGCATCGGCAGGCGGACGCGCAACCACTGCGCCACCAGGGAAGCCCAAAATGATTATTTATTAAGGAAAGTCACATATTAACTGAATTTTTTAAAAAAGGGAAGTAGTCATGTGGCTTTTTGAAACAATAATAAAAGGAACTTGCAATGATAAAACTGAAACGAGGAAGTGTGCTCCCAGGGCAAGAACAGATATTCCAGTCAGTAGAAAGAGGAGAGGGTAGCACAGTGGCTGGCACATAGTAGGCCCTCAATTATATTTAGTCAATTAGTGGATTATTGACCACATAAAAGACCCTGCTTTGCATCAGCATTTAATCTCTTGATAAAGCATCACAAACTAATGGGTAACAGACAACTAGAGAGCTACTGGGGAGGAATCAAGTTATCACATTATTTCCCGAAATATGTCAGATAATTAAAGTTTGAGATGAGGGAAATTAATTTATATGAAAAAACTCTATCTTTGGATGGAATAGGACTTATTTTTTAAGTTAGAAAGGGAACATATATCTAATTCAATCTACTGATTATATATACAGTTTTTTATGTCCTCCCCTGAGAGTCCAATGAAATTAGAAAATAAATACTAAAAAGAACTCTAAACAATCAGGCAAGTGTCAGAGGCTGATAAAATAGTGAGAAATTTATAGGAAATATGGAACTAATGGGAAAAGGTGAAGTGTTGACAACAACTGAGGAGATCTCAAACTGATACCCAAATGAGTCTGAAAGTAAAGACCCAGGAATGATCCCAAGAAAAGAGAAATATGCTGTATTTATTTGTAAACATTAAAGAAATAATGTAAATAATGAGAAAAGATGATACTAGGAAAGAGAAAAAAAGCTAAGGAAATAGAAATAAGATATGAAATGGATGAAAATATTTACTTTAATTAATAACTTCAGTGAGAGTCAATAAACTACACACAGACTTATGTATGTTTATCCATAAACACACACATACACATATATATATATATATATATACACACACACATCAATACATATTTATAAAATGAAACTATTAGCTTTGGGGAAAATTGAAAACGTTTAATGAAATCATTTGAAAAGTCTCAATTCCTAGTTAGAAAAACCAAAACATAAAAGCTTGATGACATAAAATATTCTGTCAAGGTATCTTTCCAAAACATATCCCCCAAAATATAGACATAGAGATTATCTATAACACTTTCAGAAGGAAAGAACAGTGAGGGATAGAACATTCAAGGAAATAATAGCAACATATATTCCTGGGCTGAAGAAAAGCATGTCTTCAGATATGCAGAACTGACTCATCAAACAGGATAAATTAAAAAAATAATAATAAAATCCAGACCTAGATACAACCACACTCTCTCTCTCTCTCTCTCTCTCTCTCTC
>NC_041232.1:73701828-73738120 GCF_002837175.3 Physeter macrocephalus
CACACACACACACACACACACACACACACACACGTGAAATTTCAGAACTTAAAAGAAGAGAAAAATCTTTCAAACCGAGATGGTGAGAAGAAAAGATGACTTACAAAGCAGTAGGAATCAAATCAGCCTGATACTTCAGCAATTTGAAAGCTAAAATTCAGCAGACATATCAGAAAGAGTAGGCTAGGTCATTCTGACATTAACTACAACAAAATATTAGTGACTGAACATACAATGGTTTAATTTTTGCTTACAGTGCATGTCCCAAGCAGGCTGGTGCTGTGGCCAGGGTGTCCTGCTTGCATTGAACTCAGTGGTCCAGGCTAACAGATGTTTCACCTCGGTATCTATATCAGACATTGGTAAGTAGCACTGGTTCTTTAAGCTGTCACCTAAAAGTGGTGTACATCACATTTGCTCACATTTCACTGGCCAAAGCAAATCACACTTCCCTGTCTAAACTTCAAAAGGGGTGGGAAAGTGCATTCATATATTCCATATGATGTTACAGAAAAACCTGAACGAACTTTTTTGCCAACCCAATATGTGCCTAGAAGGCAGAAATCTGAATATATCTGGTTAATAGAACATCTTGTAAACAAATACTTCTATAACTCTCCCTCCAGCACCTTCTCTGAGACAACCTAGAAGTCCCATCCCATCAAGGCATCAAGTTCAATAGTCTAGCATCCTTAGGTGATGTGTACTAGATTCTTCATGGAGGCCAATGCTCAAAAATATATCTAGTGGCTTGTCTAGGGTATTTGACACAAATAGATTTGTAAACACCCTCTGTTCTATATGACAAAATTATTTTCAATAGTCATCAAGAAGTAATTAGGAATCATCTTCATTTCTTTATTCATTCTCTAGTTGTAATGCAATGAACAATCTAATAGAATACATTTCAATTTTAAAGACATTCAAATTCAGTACTATTTTCATGTACAATGTGTACCTACAAAATAAGATATTACACCTCACATTTTGCACTCTGTCTCACTACATTAACTTTTTTTTTAACATCTTTATTGGAGTATAATTGCTTTACAATGGTGTGTTAGTTTCTGCTGTATAACAAAGTGAATCAGCTATATGCATACATATATCCCCATATTCCCTCCCTGTTGCGTCTCCCTCCCACTCTCCCTATCCCACCCCTCTAGGTGGTCACAAAGCACTGAGCTGATCTCCCTGTGCTATGCAGCTGCTTCCCACGAGCTATCTATTTTACATTTCGTAGTGCATATATGTCCATGCACCTCTCTCACTTTGTCACAGCTTACCCTTCCCCCTCCTCATGTCCTCAAGTCCATTCTCTACATCTGCATCTTTATATCTTTATTCCTGTCCTGCCCCTAGGTTCTTCAGAACCATGTTTTTATTTTTTATTTTTAGATTCCATATATATGTGTTAGCATACGGTATTTGTTTTTCTCTTTCTGACTTACTTCGCTCTGTATGACAGACTCTAGGTCCATCCACATCACTACAAATAACTCAATTTCATTTCTTGCATTCTTTCATGTGTTTGTTGGCGATCTGTATATCTTCTTTGGAGAAATGTCTATTTAGTTCTTCTGCCCATTTTTGGATTGGGTTGTTTGTTTTTTTGTTATTGAGCTGCAAGAGTTGCTTATAAATTTTGGATATTAGTCCTTTGTCAGTTGCTTCGTTTGCAAATATTTTCTCCCATTCTGAGGGTTGTCTTTTGGTCTTGTTTATGGTATCCTTTGCTGTGCAAAAGCTTTTAAGTTTCATTAGGTCTCATTTGTTTATTTCTGTTTTTATTTCCATTTCTCTAGGAGGTGGGTCAAAAAGGATATTGCTGTGATTTATGTCATAGAGTGTTCTGCCTATGTTTTCCTCTGAGAGTTTTACAGTGTCTGTCCTTACATTTAGGCCTCTAATCCGTGCTGAGTTTATTTTTTTTTATGGTGTTAGGGAGAGTTCTAATTTCATTGTTTTACATGTAGCTGTCCAGTTTTCCCAGCACCACTTACTGAAGAGGCTGTCTTTAACTTTTAAACACAAATAAAACTCCAAGTGGTCACATCAAATGACAGAGTTGAAGTAACACACATTGTTTCTTCATCTTTACAATCATTGTATGGTTACTATCTATTTTGCATCTACTGTTTAAATGTAAGAAAATGCAGTACCACAGGAGCTGGAGACGGAAACTTCATCCAAAGAATGTATAAAGAATTTTAAACTGTTAGAAACTTACCCTTGAAAGAAATGCAAGTAGCTGAGTCCAAATATATAGGTGTGAACTAGGATTAACTGGGTATTCTTCCACTTGGTTTACGTATAGAATACAATGCTAATAAAGAATAAGTAACAAAAATGTGCTAACTTGAAGTTTAGAAATATAATATTATAACTCAACAGTAATTGTAGCAATTACTTTAAAATTAGATCAACAAAATGCTTTGCGGGGAAAGTGTCACTGACATTGTCATCAGTTCATGGTGATAATGAAAAAAAAAAAGACTAACTTTTCGAGTGTGGAAGGGGTGGTATCACAAAATGAGAGTTTTGTAATGACCCCTTCCACATTGGGTAGAGCAAGAGGCCATGCTGGGGAGAAGGTAAATGTTGGCACAACTAGATCGGGTACAGACTTATGAATATTAAATGAATCTCAATTAAATGCAAAAAATCTTCAAATTGAACAAAGAGGGATTTTCCACTATGAAAAAAGGAACACACCACCGAGAAGACATAACATGCAGGTATATTTAAGCAACTTACTGTATATCTTCAGAAAATATAATGCCAATGGGAAAAATGGAAGAACAAACAACTATCTCAGAAATCAACAGATTAAACAGGTGGAAGATAAGGATTTCTCTTAAACGTCTTCATCGCTGTTAACACTATAACCAGGTCCTCTGAAAGCATTCTTACTTTTTGACTACAGAATATGTCAGGCTTATCTGAATTCTGCGCTACAACATGTTAGGCCACTTTCCAAGGAGCTCTGGTCCCTAGTAGTGGAAAATAGTACAACAGTCCAAAAATGCAGGCGCTAACGGCAAACATACAGCTGTTCCACAACCTGACTCACTTAGATCGCCATAGAAAAATAATAGTTATCTCCATTTCCCTGCAAACATCATGGGTTCATGCTTATATTTCCAATTTAATTAAGCATCTTTTAACTTCTCCTTAATAAAAGATTTTATTAATACTGTTTTCTTCTCTTTCAACTACCCGTATTGTCCTACAATATGTGTCCAAATTACAATATTGTCTTCCAATTTAGAAGGTTCTATTTGTTTTATTTTAGGCTTTTTAGCTCAAATGCCCTGAAATTGTCTTCAAAGTATGCATGCCCCAATGTTCCTGAGCCACCCCACCTCAACTGTGAGTACTGCTGGGTGTCAAATAATAAGACGAGAGGAGAGGGGAGGAGAAAAGCGGGAATCCCAACTTCCTCTAAGGGAGTGCCAATTCGAGGGCATGATATAGAATTCCATATAAGTGACCATTAACAATAAAAGGAAAAATGCAGACAAATGCAAACGTTTGATATTTTGGTGAAAACTCTTCCTGAATGCTTAATTTTCATGACAGTATCATTATTCTTCTATATCAGAAGCAGCTTTAGGGTTAAATCATGTTTTAAGGGCTTTGGGATAAATACAAGACTTATTAAGTTATTTTTCACCAGAAGAGTTTTCAAAAACAAAGATTCCAGTAAGTATGGTCAAGTAAAAAAAAAAATCATCAAAATCCTTTTAATTCTAGGAAAAATTCAATTAAAATGATCTCTGGATGTCTACATTTTACAATATTGTCTGCTGTCCATAAGAACCAACTCAAAAAAGGATTCAAATGCATTTGAATTAAAACGTATTTGAATTATAATACACCCCATCTGTGATTTTAGACTAATATTACCTTTAAATATTTTCCAAAATCTTTGTAAGAAAACCCCAGGGATTTTTTACTCGCCTGCAGAGTAAATTTTAATTTTTACAAAAACACACAAACAGAAGATTCAGCAAAGTATAGCTATGGAAAGTTTCAATAAAAGTGTACAAATGTTTACATGGATTAGAAGATCCTCATACATACAGCTTTTTCAGATACATATGTGATTTTGAAAACAAATGTAATGCCATTTTTTTCCTGAATACTTTGGTCCATAGTATCCTCAAATTCAAGCTATAATTTAATCTAAATATACATATCTTGACCAGTCATTGGGTTTCCTGTTTGGACTTGGGTGACCTAGGGGCAATGATATATTTCAAGTTACCTGTGGTATGTCACAGAGGACCCCATACTAAGTGATTAAGTAACATTTTGGGGACTGAAAACAACTGTTCTCATTTTGCATGTGCAATAGCTTCTGTATCCATGGGAAAGGGATACTACCTGAAGGTACCATGAAGCTCTATTCAAAATCTCCTTTTAAAATAATTTATTGTGAAAAATTAAAGTTATCCCTTAATGTTTAAAAAGAATTACAACAAGCATCATTGTTGCAACCTCCAGCTTAAGAAACAAAACAAGACCAAAAGTTAAGAGCCCATTGTATACAACTTCCTCCTGCTAATGTCCACACTCTTGTTGTCTGTGAAAACCACTATTTTGAAATTGTATTTACCATTGCCATGCATATTTTCTAATTTATGCTATATTTATGTCTCCTTAATGTATGAGATTATTTTGCATATTAAAAAACTTATATAAAAGGTATCATACTGTATACAGTATATTATTCTTTTTTTCCTTCTTCAATTAAAAAAACGTAGTTGCAAGATTTGGCTGTGTTAATGTGAAATTTAGTTTATTCACTCTCACTGTGGTATAGTATTATATGAATATGCTACATTTTTCATGCAATCCCCAATTGGTAGGCATAGGTGTACTTTTCTATTATAAAAAATGTTTCTATAAACATTCCTGTTTGTTGTTCCTATTGAGAGCTTCCTTTGGGTATATAAGTGGAACTAAAGCTATGATAGCCTCAATTTACTACAAATTTATTACTAAATGTTTTACAAATTGATTTATACTCACATTGGCAGTACATTAAAGTTTCTGATGCTCCATATTCTTGCTAACTCTTAGTATTGTCATTTTTTTTTTTTTTTTTTTTTTTTTTTTTTGTGGTACGCGGGCCTCTCACTGCTGTGGCCCCTCCCTTTGCGGAGCACAGGCTCCGGACGCGCAGGCTCAGTGGCCATGGCTCACGGGCCCAGCCGCTCCGCGGCATATGGGATCCTCCCAGACCGGGGCGCGAACCCGGTTCCCCTACATCGGCAGGCGAACGCGCAACCACTGCGCCACCAGGGAAGCCCGAGTACTGTCATTTTTAAAAAATTTTGGAGGTTGATTGATATTTTTATGCTATTGAGACTCCATATCCGGAACTGAGCATATTTCTCCTTTTGTTTGGTTCCTTTTTAATGTCTTTCAACTCAGTTTTGTTATTTTTCACGAGATTTATTCCCAGGTAAACTATATTCAAGACAGCCTTTAAAATTGTTTTGAATCTACAAAAAAGTTGTGAAAGTAGTACATTGAACACTATAGATATCTTTCATATAAATTGACATATTGCTTTAATATATTTTTTCTCCTTTTCTCTGTCTATCTATCTGTCTGTCTAAATACTGATTTATTTAGACTTTTGGTGAACCACTGGAAAGTAAGGCTTAGACATTGTGAAAATTTACTTTGAAATACTTCAGTATGCATTTCCTAAAAAAAATGGGACTTTCTCCTACATAACTACAATATCAATATCAACAATATACCACTTAATTATATTTTCTAACATAAAGTCCTCATTCCACTTTACCCCATTATTTCAATGATATTATTGCTCTTTTAAAAATCCAGATCCATAAGAGATCATATATTCACCATCTGGTACTTTTAATCACATTTAATCTAGAGTAGTCTCCCACCATTTATGTGTGTCTGAAACAATGACATTTTTGAAGAGTGAAAGTCAGCAGTCTTGAAGAATATTCCACACTTTGAATTTGTCTGATTATTTCCTTATGATCAGGTTCAGGTTGTATGTTTTTGACAAAGATTTTACATAGGTTATGTACTTCCAATTATACAAAATATAAAAAGTATTTTGTCCCATTATTGGTAACAATATTTGATCATTTGCTTAGGGTGGTGTCCAAGATATTTCTCCATTGCACAAGGAACCTTTGTCTTTGCAGTTAATAAGTTTTCCATGCAGTGAAACTTTAAGACCAGATGAAAATCCTATTCCCCAATTACATTTTTGCCAATGGATTTATAATTGTTGAAAATCCTTGATGAATCAATTATTATGCTGGATGCTTGCAAAATCATGATTTTAAAAGTTTTATTCATTCTACATTTACTATCTGGAATATTTCTGTAAAGAGATTTCCTTTCCCCTTATTTTTTTAATTATAACAATGGACTACTGAGTTTTTAAAAATTCATTGTGATAAATTCGTTACAGTCATCATTACTTTGATGCTCAAACTGTTCAAAATTTGACTGTTGGGAGTCCTTGAAGCTGGATTCTGGGTTCTATTCTTTTGGCATGTACTCATCACTTTCTTCCATTATGATGCAGCAAGATAGTTCATACTCACCTTATACTTTCTGTGTCTAGACATGGAAACAAATATTTTTTTAAGAAGTCCCACATTCATTTAGTTAGATGTGATATTTAGAAATCACATTCTGGGAGCAAGGTGGGTCCATTGTTATATGGATGTTACATGAATGCTCTGGGTCCTTTGAGTAGTCATATCTAAATATATTTATTTAGACACCTTCAATTCAAATCCAACACCATAGGGTTCTTACCTTCCCCCATTCCATAATTTTATTTCTCTCCTAAAAACTTATTTACTCATTTGCTTTTTCCTAAAATACCCACAAAACAATTTGACATTTACTACATTAATACAGATAACAACAATAAACAAACTTGGTGAAGTTAAAGATTTCTCTGTAGGTTTTGCTCTTGTTAATTATTATTGTTCTTAGAATATTCTCATTAAGGTATTCAGTCAGAGTTCTGTATTCAAAAGCCACTTGAAATAATCATTTTGTTTCTGTGGGATAATGTGAACTGTCTGTTTATGTCTCCTGCCCATTTTTAATTGAGTTTTAATCTTGTCATCTTTTTTTACTCATTTTAAGAGACTAGCCCTTTATCAGTGATATGTGTTACAATGAAAACTCCAAGATAATTTATTGCAAGACTCTGTAACCTCCTGAAATCTATCTTACTTACGTCTCTCTCTCTCTCTCTCCAGCTTTACATGATCTCCTAAGTGAGCTTCTCCCTTTTCAGGGTTTTCTCACAATCACATTTTCAAGTAAGAAAATAGATCTAAAATAGTTAAATTAAAACCCTGGGAAAGAGCCAAGTGAAGATACAGACTATGAATGTTTCTAAACCTCAGGAAGACAGGCAAAAGTTTGTGGCAGAATTCAGAATTTTGTTAGATTGTTATAGTCCAAGACTACAGTTCTGTACCTAAACCAGTTAACTTGACTGTTTTTCACTCAGACGAGAAAAATCATTTAACATTATTAGCAAGGTAAGAAAGAGAAGATTTAAGTGACCCAGGTGTGTGAAAACAAGCACTTTGAGAGAGCAAGATAAATAAATTTACCCCATAAAAAAATTCCAGAAGCCTCCTCCTTAAAGGAAATTGGACAAAGACTCAAAATTATAAACCAAATAAAGATAAAAATAGAGTTTAGGAAACTCAAACTGTATTCTGGAATAGACTTAAGAACTTAAGTAAAGGGAGACCTATCCTCTCTTGTTATAAATACACTCAAAACTGAATCAGGAAATAATTTAACAAATTGAAATAAAAAATCACCAATTAGAAAATATCCAGTTTCTGGGTGGATGTTCCCAGAGAGTCTTAAAAAGTTTAAAAATATAAATCAATACAAATTAAGGCTCTTTAGATAAAATAACTAAAAGACTCTCTCTGTAAAGATACCTGTTAAATATTGTAAACAGAAGAGCTACTGCAAGAACCAAAGTCCCATATTGGGTGAGCAACATAAGAACAACTTCACCAAACCTGCCAGTGACTCCACTATAGGGCAGCTAAGAGTATTTCAATATGTCCTGTCCTTCCTTTACTCTTGATTATAAAAATAACGATAAACAACATTACAGCTTTATTCATTATTTGGTTGTCACGATATCTACCATTAACCCACTATTACTACAGAACATTGGATCCATCAGAGAAAAGTTTTGAAGATACTTGAAAAACAAGAAAGAAGGCAAATTGACTTGTAATTAAAGCACGAAAAGAGAGAAAGGGTGAAAATGAAGATGAGAGAGAGAAACTGTGGCCTCAAGTGCAAGTGACTGGTTATGCCAGATTGTGAAAAAGACTTAAAAAAGATGAGCTTGATGATGTACCATCAGTTTTAAAGAGACTGAAGATGAATGGACTTTATTTGTTTTGTTTACTAGAGCCACTCAAGTACAGAAATTTCTAACAATCCCCAAATGCTTTCCCAAATCCCTATCTGTAACTTTTAGGATCCTTATTAGAAGAACATTCCTTTCCCCACTGTGACATAATTCCTACAGATTTACTAGACAGGAACTACCTTACAAATGGAATTTCCAGATAAAACATATTTCAGAGAGATTATTTTAGAAGTCTTTATAAATTTTCCTATACATAGTCATAGAATAACTGATTTAGAATTCAGAATGCCTGTACTATTCATGAATCAAGAAATTACCAAAGAATTAGCTATGGTCACAGTATCTCTATGGGCCAAAGCATCTATAAACATAGGCAGTCTGACTGTGGCAGTTATTGATGACTCCTAGGTGATGGCTGTAGTGGGTTTGATACTGTCTCCCCCTCTCCCCATTTCATGCGCATCTGAAACTTCAGGATGTGACCTTACTTGGAAATAGGGTCTTTGCAGATGTAATGTTTTAAGATGAGGTCATACTGGATTAGGGTGAGTCCTGAACCCAATGACTGACTCCTTATAAGAAAGGGAGAGGACGGACAGAGACACAGAGAGGGCAACATCATGTGAAGACAGAGGTGGAGACTGGAATGATGCGTCTACAAGCCAAAGCATGGCAAGGATTGCTGGCCACCACCGCCCACTAGGGGAAAGGCATGGATCCAGTTCTCCCTCAGAGCCTCTAGAAGGAATCAACCTTGATGACACCTTGATTTTGGATTTCTAGCCTCAGAAACTGTGACAAAATTAATTTATTTGTCTTAAGCCACTACTCTGGTGGCAATTTGTTACAACAGCCCTAAGAAACTAGTACAATCATAAATCTTTCCTTTCGTGTGTGTATAAAAACTTAGACTTTGCTCAATAACAGGCCAAGGCCGAGACTTCCTGGCTCAGAGCAATTATAGGCTTCAAATAAATTAGCCAAAACATCTTCGGATCTTGTACAAGGATCATTAAATCGCATGTTATTACATAGGGTGAATACCTATTGCTAAAAAAATCCCAACATTTTTCTACTAGCTGATTACTTATTATGAATTATTGCTATATTATCCTTCTTATAACAATACCCACTTGCATAACACTCTTAAAACAGCAACTCTGTAACACACAGTATAGCAGAATTGTGTGTTTTTTACTTCTTGCCTATTCTAGGCATGGTCATGAACAGTTATTTTGGAAGCTCTTATACCAAATCCTGATTTAATTTTTTTGTGGGTCATATCTTAAAAAAGGATACCAGGCTGGTAAGGAATATCTAGTCTACTCCCTGAAGTCTCTGGTAGATTCCTTTTTTTTTTCCACTGGAAGCCAAATAAATTCAAATGGCAAACGTGTGGTCCTTTCTACTGCACGTCAAATTACTAAAATAAAAGAGTAAATATATGTACTGGTATGTTTTTAGAATAACGCACTTCTTTGAGATGTTAGAGAAACAAAGAAGTCTCTTAATCTCCTCAGGTACTCTATAAAATGAACAACAGATGTGAAGTATGTGATATTCCGACAATACCTAAAATAATCACTGTCATTAAGTAAAGGCTCACTATGGATAATATGAAAGTATTTTTAAATACAATGGAAACACTTTAGAAAGATTATAGAAAGATTTTAGAATATCACCACGCTAAAGAGGCTGTTTTGATTTCTTCTAGAATGCAATAATCAAAAAAACCAAAAAGGTTCAACGGAGAAACTAAAGTTTTCTATTAAGGGTGTAAAAAGTGCGGTTCCTCCAATTCTGAGAAGAATCACTGGAGTTACTGAACTGTAGGATCTTTGAAGGTAAGATTTGGCAAGAACCAGAATGGTTACTAGCTAGCACTAGAAAACAAAATGACAAACTCTCAAATGAATGCTTGCCAAATCCTCCTGAAGCAAGCCGTCACAATACAGACAAATTGGCTGCGATATTAAATAAACACCAGTGGGAAAACTTGTCTAGAATAGCAGAGGATGGGCAATTCATGCCTCATATGTAACTAATATACTCATGGGAAAACAATAAAAGTGAGAATCACCAAACAAATTTTGTAACGTTGGTTCTGTCTATGGAACATAAACATGACCTACTAATAATATGTATATTATTGCATATTGTTTTGAAGCATTTTCTTATCAAAAACGTCACAGCATTCACAAGACTAAAAAAGAAGTTAGAGTTTGTGTTTCCTACCTGGGACACTGCAACTTTTCTATCCAGTGATACAGGAACACATTTAACCGGAACAGTCATTCTAGAATTATACAAGGCTCTACCATTATACAAAACCTCACTCACCTAATTACTCCCAAACTTCTGGACAAAAAGATGAAATCTTAGCAAAACTGGGAAGTTATATTTTAGGAAAGATACTAAACTGAGGTTATTCAGATAATGTTAAGAAGCAAGACGGTCCACTAAAGCTGCCAGGAGCGCAAGGTCCTGAGAACAAGGCAATGGCGGCATGAAAGAGAGAGCATCTCCCCCAAACCACTGGAATAAAAGTATCCTGTGGGTCACACTCTCCACTGAACACTATTGTTTATTTTCCTTTTAACTATACTTTTCTTCTTTACAGATTCAAGCGTTGACATTTCTGATTTAGCCTATTATACTCTGTTTATTGATAAAATGACTTGTTTAAGCTTTACTAGAGGCAATCATCGCCCTAAATCTATATTCAGTTCTCTCAGCCACTTTAGTACAATTAAAACAGTGATGTAAAGATATGTACAATAGCCTTACCAACAGTGATACATATTTAGACAATATGTGTAACTGAAGGAAAGAGTCCTTACACTAGAAAAAGTGCAACATGCAAAAATGACTATTTATCAAAACAATACCTGGAGACAATATACTGGAAGTTCCTGAGGTTTTTCTTTTTTTCCCTCTGTGTGGGACCATGCTCTTCAATGGCAAACCAGAATGAAGGCTAATTATTCTGCGAGACAATCAATTACATTTTCTCACAATTTAAGACTCACCAATACCTTTAGTAAACGACATCTCCTTACAAACAGTCGAAAGGAATAAAATGTTTGCTGAGGTTACAAATAATAACTGATGAAACAAACTCCTAAAAATATCAATCCCAGTAATGGACTTGAGGAATTCAAGGTGGTCTTCAAAAAAATCTGAGGCTCCATTTGGCTGGTAGAGTAAATCATACAGCCCAAGCCCTTTGGGCACAACAAACTGGTTAAATGTTCTTATTAATGGATAGGACAATATCTAAATTGTAATAGATAATATATTAGTATTGCATTTTCATTTGATCAATGAGTAGGCAGCACCATTTCTAATACTTTGTTTTGACCTGAATTAACATCAAAAGGAGGATAGAGTGTGTGTGTGTGTGTGTGCGCGTGTGTGTTTGGGGAAAGGGGGATTACTCAGTGGAAACTATAATGCCGTAAAGGCATTTGGAAATTAACAAAGGTAAAAAAAAAGAACAGATGAAGAGATCAAGAAGTCAGAAGAACAATAAAATACATTAAGGAAAAGGAAAAATTGTGACAATAAAAGCAAAAATCAATAAAATTTTTAATCTATTTTTGCTGTATACTCTACAAAGATATGAGAGATAGGTTCAAGTATCTTATTAAAATCAGTTTTGTTTTTATTAACTTTTTTTTGTCTTCTAATAGTTCTGCTTCCTGCATGGGTTCTTCTGCATGACTAAGAGAACAAACTTCATTAGATCTTGAACAAGAATTAAAGGGAACAAGTGAAATGAAGCATATTAAGGAAGAGAAATGGGATAAGACTCTAAAAATAAGAATCACACGCACGTTTTTTGGATACCTTGTTGATTGTCAATTTGTATAGTCTTGGAGGTAAATTTTGCTCTGTTGCAGGGTATTAATCCAAAAGTGGGTACAAATGGAAAACATAAAAGTGTTTGTGATAATGAGAGAAGCTGATGAATAGCCTTAGAGCTACAGGGGAGAACAACAATGTCCTGTGATAGCATGTGATTCAGGATCACAGTTGCTCTTGGGTGTTTAGACTATTGAGTCCCAAAAACAGATTTTCACCAAGATGAGATGACTTTGCATTAAATGTCATTTCAAATGACATCAAGATTTCTACCTGATTTTAAATAGGTGAGTTAAGTTTTGACAAAGTGAAGAACCTCTTCAGAAAATATAAGCTTTGTTATTCAACCCTCCTCCTAACTATCTGTAGGCTGCTTGCATCATCATTTGAGGCCAGATACTTGGGGTTCTATCAGCTTTCTCAGAACTTGTACCCTAAAACCTAGTGTACGGTCACAGAAGGGACTGAATCCTGATTCAAGGAAAAGAAGTTAAGAATATGCATAAAACTAAATTCCATAGTGTGTTCTCTCTCTCTCTCCCCCAGCTCCCCCTTATAGCTACAGAAGAAAACTGGAGAGCTTCTGATGAAATTGACTTTTAGCAGCTCCACATTAGGCAAGCTCAGTTGCAGTTGCTCCAATTCATGGTACTAGTAGGCCAGCAAGAGAATGTGATTGGCTTTGGAGTATTTGAAAATTTCTCTGCCACCCAGGGTGTTTAGGAGGAAATATCTGATGCTGGTCAAAGTTAATCAATGGTCAAAGCAATCAATCAATTTCCTCTACTCTCAGAAAAACTCTATAGGGGAAATAAGTTCCCTCCGAAGTGTAATGTTTCCTTTCAGGGTTTAGTATCCACAAAGCAGGCTACAGCTAAAGAAGCAACTTGCTAATCAGAAGATAAATTATTAGCTTAAGAGAAACTGAAGTGCAGAACTGAACAGGGAAATATCATAATCTAAATAAAAACCCACTGGAAGGGATCCAAATCTAGTAAAGAGAAATATATTAGGGACATGAAGAAACCTTAGACAACTCATTTTTGAAAATGAGCGAGTCTCATTAGAAAACATTTTCAACAAACTAAGCTTAAAAAAGGATAGCAGAGAGTCATTACTTGAATTCACTTGGCAAACTAAAGAACTCTGGAAAATGTAGTTCTTTAATTCTGAAACAACTGCAAATACAGAACTCGATCCAAATAGACATATTTATCAATCTATTCCAGAATTGATGTTTCAGGAGGGTGTCCTGAATATCACTGGTGTGAATCACAATGGGATACTTAAAACGCAGCAGTTCATTGGGATTTGTTTTATACAAATAACACTGAAGATGAGTAAGACTTATTGTTTCAATCTGAAAAAATAAACCATTGTCAGACAAAGCATGGCAACAGTATGTTTTTTAAAAATCCATCTTGAGTATGTAATTTTCCACTCAAAATATGACAGACGGCTTTCCTCAAATAACTGCATTCGGTAAGATAATAGTTGGAATGTGATTTCTCCTGGTCCAATACAACATATCAAAGGATTTCACCTTTGAAGGACATGAAGATGAACTGACTAACAGTCATTATGTTTCCAAGATATACACAACACTGCTGAAGACTTTATATGGATGCATAAAACCATTAAGATGAAGGTTTATGTTACTCACAGTTGGAGACATTTCTAGGTCACGCCCAAATTTCCATTGTCAAGTCTTAACCACGTTCTAGATGAAGCTGTAAGAAATAATATACACATTGAGAAAAAGGGAAATTCAGAGTTTTTAGTCAATTCCTTTATTTTTCCCCCTTCAAGTTTGGTTCCTTATCAGCTTGCGAAAAGCTGCTGGAAAGCAACAGAGATTTTGCTGCCAGGTCTGAACTGCAGGGGTGGAATTGGCAGTAGTAAAACCAAAAAGATTGAGAAAATAAAAGATAATATAGATTGTCTCCTGTTGTGTCTGTTTTCAAATTACTGTGTTTAAATGAACTTCTTTTTTAGCACACTGTCTTTAGACTCTCTCTTCCTGGCCTCCAGTGACCTTTAACTGATTCTTTATCTCCTTTGTGCTTCAAAGCATCTGAAACTTTGATCTTTCTCTCAAAAGCTTCATGTGAATAAATATAACATAGACTTTTTGGATAAGCAGTTTGATCAGGATTTAGGGACTATTTGGGCAACAAAATGTAATTCTAAATAATACCATTATTTGAGGCATTTACTAAAATAAAAATAAAATTTTAAAAGATTATTAAAAGGCAAACAGTAGGGGCTTCCCTGGTGGCGCGGTGGTTGCGCGTCCGCCTGCCGATGCAGGGGAGCCGGGTTCGCGCCCCGGTCCGGGAGGATCCCGCGTGCCGCGGAGCGGCTGGGCCCGTGAGCCACGGCCGCTGAGCCTGCGCGTCCGGAGCCTGTGCCCCGCAACGGGAGAGGCCACAACAGAGGGAGGCCCGCGTACCACAAAAAAAAAAAAAAAAAAAAAAAAGGCAAACAGTAAATGTAGTGCAGTTCATCTCTAGAAGAGTGATGATGATGCTGGAATAAGACTGGCTTTTCACGTGGTCTGTAATATATATTTCAGCTTGTTAGAGTCACTTTTGAGACAGTAATAGGATTCCTCTGAATATCTGTTTGATAAGGAGCAATGTGCCTTCAAAGAGAAAACGAGCACTTTCTAGGATAGAGAAAATGCTCAACAATAGTAATACTTCTTCGAAGTCATATAAGGTGGAAACGCAAATATTGGACCATTTTTGAACAATAAAAAATGGTAATAGTACGTCATAGTATTTGGAAGGGCAAGCGCCCCCTGCTTGCACAGCCCTAATTCTTTTTCAGAACTATTTTTTGGTATTTTTATTTCCTTACTTAGAATTTTTATTACAGCTGCATTACACTGATGGAATCATTTTGGAAAAATTGACATAACAAAGGTATTGAGCAGTTGCATTAATAAATAGATACATCTCTATATCCATTTAGGTCATTTATGTTCTTTAAGAATTTTTAAATGTTCTTCATGCAGACTGTATTAGTTTCCTGTGGCTGCCATAAAAAAATTACCACAAACTCTCTTGCCTCAAACAACAGATATGTATTCTCTCACAGCTCTGGCGTTCAGAAGTCCAAAATCAAAATGTCTGCAGGGCTGTGCTAACTTTCGAGGCTCTAGGGGAGACTACTGAGTTCTTTCACGCTTTAGCTTCAGGAGGCTGTAGGAATTCCTTAATTTGTTGCCTGGTGGCCACATCACTCCAATCCTTGCCTCCATGGTCACATGGCCTCCTCCTCTTTGTGTCTGTTCTCCTCTACGTGTCGCTTACAAGGACACTGTCATTGGATTTAGGGTCCACTGGTTAATTCAGGATCATAGCCTCATCTCCAGATCTTTAACAATTACATCTCACAGACCCCTTATCCAAATAAGGTAACACTCATGTGTTCTAGATATTTGACATGAATGTCTTTCGATAGAGGGATGGGGGAGGGGTGGGGGAGGATGAGGGACATGTTGGAGTCTATTATAGAGGCCTTGCACATTTTTTTAGATTTTATTCTTAGTCACACTATATTTTTTCCTAAATCGTAACTGCTGGTGTAGAGGAATGGTATTAGTTATTCATCCAGCAATTTGCTAACCTTTCATAGTAGCCTTTCTCAGACTTTTTGCAGTGAATCATATTATATCAAGTAAAGAATATGTGTTCTTCTTTTCTGTATTTATACTGCTTAATTATATTTATCTTATTGAATTAAATAAGACTTCTAATATATTAAACAGAAATAGTAATAGTAGCTATCCTTGTTTTTTTCTTGATGTAATTCTCAAGACGATAATAAAAGTTAACATATAGTATTTATTATGTGTCCAAAATTGTTCTAAGAATGTAAGTTCTAAATATATATACACATATACATGTATGCATAATATACCTACTATATCTGTATCTATATATACAGATATACTCATTGAGGCCTCACAATAATCTGAGATACCATTATGATATATATTTTATAGATAAGAAAACTGAGACTTATCACAATCTATTTTAGGTTAATCCTGACTTAATTTTGACTTAATAGAGCAAATTTGCTCCAATATGGTTTCTTTCCCCGCCCTTCTTTTTCTGATAGTGTAATATTTATCATACATACATAAGGTCTAAATTCAACAATACAGCGTTACAACTATTGTTTTCAACAACCTTGTGGTTTTTAAAGAAATGAAGAGAAAAGAATATAGATGTACACAGTCTTTTGTATTTGCCCACATATTTACTGTTACTGTTTCTGATGTTCTTCATCTCTTTCTGTAGATTCACCTTGCTGTCAGGTGTCATTTCCTTTCATCCCGAAGGACTTCCTTCAGTGATTCTTATAGGGCAGATCTGCTATCAATGAATATGAACTCTCTCAATTTTCGATTGGGAAGGTTTTTACTTTCAAAGGATAGTTTTGCTGGATTTAAAAATTTGGGTTAACTCTTGCTTTTAGCACTTTAAAAATGCCATCCCACTGCCTCCTCTTACCCAGTTTTTCAGAAGAGAAGTCAGTGAAACTTATTTTCGTTTCCTGCATGTGATGAATCAGATTTCTTTGTTGCTTTCAAGCTCTGTTTGTCTTTGGCTTTCTGGGGTTTAATTATGATGTATCTAGGCGTGGATCTCTTTGTGTTTATCATACTTAAGGTGTGTTGAGCTCCCGAGATCTGCAGACTAATATTTTTCATCAATTTTAGGCCATTGTTTCTTTAATTTTTCCACTGTTTGTCTCCTCCCTCCTGTTTTGAGACTACCATTGCACATCAATTAATATGCTTGGCATTTTCCACAGGTCTCCGGATTCCAATATATTTTTTAGAGTTTTTGTTTGGTTTTGTAAACTTTGGAACCTGCTTCCCCTGTAGTGTTTTTCTCCTGATGTCTCTACTCAGTTGCTTTATTCTTATTTTTAATTTTAGACTGCCTTCCTAGTGGTTTGTCCTGTGTCTGCACAGCTTAGTGGTCAACCAGTGAGTTGGGCAAAAGTTGTACTCAAACATCTTGAGTTAGTAAGGTTTCCCACTGCTGTTCTGTCTGAGTCAGGGATGGGAAGTGTGTTCAAAATCGAGCTATTTCTCAGTCTTTTTTGGCTATTATTTTCTGCCAGGCTCTCTTGGGTCTCTTTGGTCATGTAGTTTCCTAGACAGGCAGGGATATGTGGAGAGATCATTTAGCTCATCTATGGCTCTCTCATCTCCAAGATCTCTCGGTTAAATTCCTGGTTGTATTGCTACTCATCCTAAATGAGACAACAACCTCAGACTAACAAGTTGTAGGTTCCCTCCATTCATTTCCCGGTTGTCACATTTAGCTGACAATGATACCAGTTTTTCCCTTCTGTCCCAAACTAAATCCACCCCTTTTAGAAGCAAAGCTGCTGGATTTTACATCCAGAAACAGGCTGGTAAAATCATGGTTCTCACCAGCTGAGCTATGGGTTGGGGGAAGGATGGGACAGCTCTATACAAGAAAACCACAGACTCCCAGTATTCTTACTCAAAGATCTAGTTGTTTTTAAAAAATAAACATTTAATTTTTTTGGTCCACTTTTGGTCAATCTCCAGAGCTCTGAAATGGTGGTTTTTAACAACTTTATCAATTTTATATTTATTTTTAGGGGAACACTTTCCTAACTTTCTCACACATCAGAGCTGGTAATCACAGCCAACAGTGTAATTTTAAATTACTTCTGGCACTCAGTTCTACAAATATATATATATAGAGAGAAATATAAATGTATAATATACCTATCTATCTATATATATATATTATAGATAGATCTACATATGTGATTTTGTATCACTGTTTATTACAGACGAAAACAGAGCTCAAATGTAGGCTGCACATTATATCTAAGTTGAGTAACTGGTGGAGCCAAATATAAAGTAAGGTTTTCTGAATCCAAATGCTATGCTTTTTACATTATATCATGATACCTTTAAAGCAGAATCCCAATTAAAGACACACTCGAAACCAAGGAATTAGTGTGATTCAACTGAGTAGATGGAGATACCCAACCACTAGAAAAAACAAATCTTACCTTTTTTATCGTCAACCTTATTGCTATGACCCAAGGTCAAATGTATAGCCCTGTGTAGGAAAAGGTTAGTAATCTCTCCTTTTCATTGTCTTTTACTTACATGTCCATAACCATTTCACTTCATCTGTCTTTTCTCGCTACTTCCCTTATACCTCCAAAAAGTTAGAGCCATAAGTAAATTCAAAACTAGGTCTTCATAGTGTACAGCATACCCAAAACTAATATAATATTGTAAATCAACTATACTTCAATAAAAGTAGACTAATAAAAGATATTTGATTATCTAAAAACAAACAAACAAGACTCACTAGGTCTTCCTGAGTAAAAGTTCAGTACTAATTCAGGGGAAAGGAATAATAGAATTTAAAGTCACTTGCATCAGTGGCTTCACTGGTAATTACTAAACGTGAATATAAACTTGTCAATACAGTTCAGAGTTCAACAAAAATTTTGGACATATGGATGGATGGAAGGATGGCTGGATAAATGAACAGATAAATAGATGATAGATAGATAGATGGATAGATAGATAAATAGATAGATAGAGCCATACTATGGGTCAGCCACTGGGCTACATATAATCAGAACTTTTGAGAGTAAAACTGAGTCTCTGCTTTGATGAAATTTATCTCCTGGAAGTACTGGAAACATGGGACAGTTGACTTGTCAATTTTCTTATATTATCTAACATCATTTTGTGTTGTAAATATAGCTTTTGGCTAATCTTTTAGCCATCTTCATTTTTAGAAAGACATAAAAAAAAATGTTTAGAAATCATCCCAAGTTCTGTAAAGGACTGAAAAACCAGAGACCACAGAATTTAGTCTTGCTATTCTGTGTCCTTCTTCTTTATTTAATAAAAGATCTTGATATCTCAAGGTTGTAAATAAATATCAAATAATTACATAAAATTTTACTCTCAATACTATACATGACATCTGTACAATTATGTTACTTGAACATATAATCATTCAACAGGAAGGAGAGATGGAAAATTTAAATAAATATGAACATCTTAATTCAGGGTATGAATACAGTCAATAAAATGCTGAACTAAATGTTATGTTTATTTTTGTACTCTTTGCAAAGCACTCCCTTATTATAGTGAGTCGTCACTCTTTCAGAATTTTTCTCAAGTCCCTATTGCCATAACAATTAAGAAATTGGGAAATAATGTGCCTTTAGATTTGCCAGTAATGTTGTATAGGGAATGCATTATTCACCATTGTGTACAGGATGAAAAGCATCAAAAACAAGGGTGTCAGATAGGCTTATGGATTAAGAGAGAAGAAAGAGATGATTTGGCCAAAGTTCAGCCCCTGAGCTCAGCCTTGGGTTTGAAGCACCACAGAGCAGCCCACTCCCCTGACATCTTGCTTCTACACATCCAGCTTTGCACTGATTTACATAGACTCTGAACACCTGTTCCTGATGATTAAAAGTGGATTGTAGCTTTCCAGACATCTTCTGTCTAACTTGGCATCAGATATGCAAGCTCCATTGTCAGTTCTGATGTCAGTTTAGTGGCGGGCTGAGTCACTGATTAATATGCTTGCCCCAAAGTTCACATCTTTTAGTGCTATTTTTATGTCTCATTCGACAACAAGAGATATTTTCAATTGCTATTCTTGTAAATTGTGACCAAGGTGCAAATGATGATACCTTGTGGGATTCCAAAGTGTGTGAGGCCCTTATAACATATTGTGCTGATATAGAGCATGGTTCACGCTGGATAACACACACTGCACTACATAGTTGTTAGCTGCTTTTCTTACCACCAATAAACCATTTTTAGGCTTTAAATTTTCTTCAAGTACTGCCCACAGTAAATCTTGTACTTCTAAAAAAAGTATGATTCTGATCTGCCTACTCCACATCGTTGATGTCTAACAATCTATGCAGGCCAACACTGTGTGTTGCCACATGTGTAGTGCAGAGTAAAGAAACCTATGTCCCTTTATTAACTTCCATGGACGTTACTATGAGTTTGAAATTTCCAGCAATTCTCAGATTGTTTAAAATATAGGAGAGTTGACATAAAATTTTCTTAAATATTGAAATCGTTTGGTCTGGGAGTTCTTTGCACCTAATCTTTTTAAAAATATATATATATTTATTTATTTATTTACTTTTGGCTGTGTTGGGTGTTTGTTGCTGCGTGCAGGCTTTCTCTAGTTGCGGCAAGCGGGGGCTACTCTTCGTTGCGGTGCGCGGGGTCCTCATTGCAGTGGCTTCTCTTGTTGCGGAGCACGGGCTCTAGGCGCGCAGGCTTCAGTAGTTGTGGCTCGCAGGCTCAGTAGTTGTGGCTCGCGAGCTCTAGAGCGCAGGCTCAGTAGTTGTGGCGCACAGGCTTAGTTGCTCCGCGGCATGTGAGATCTTCCGGGACTAGGTCTTGAACCCGTGTCCCCTGCATTGGCAGGCGGATTCTTAACCACTGCACCACCAAGGAAGCCCTGCACCTAATCTTTTAGCTGGTAAATATAATTTTTAGCATGAGTTGTGTCTCTCATTTGCATCAGAAATATTAAAATTTTAAAAAATTTATCAATGAAAATTTCATAATTATCAGAATGATATCAGAATTACTTGGGTATATTTACACAAGTGTGTGTTTATATGTATGATTGTAATATAATGTAATGAATATATAATTTATTAGATAACATATATTTGGTAGATATAGGAATTTGGGCTTTTCCATCTTGACCAAATACAAAAACAGTAAATTATATGCACTATGAGAACAGGATTAGATTTTTATTATTATTTTTTTACCTTACTAATACCTAGCACAGTTCCTGCACAAAAGCAGACTCCCACAAAGTATTGGTGTAAATAATAATAAACACGTGTATATACTTATTCACTATTGATAAAAATGTAAAATATATTTTACCATTAGTTTAGACATTTGAAGACACGTATTTTGTCATTCTTATTTAGAAAATAACATTCTAATGCTAACAAAACATATGTTTTTAAAATTATCTTAGGTCACGGCATCAAAAAGCGCACTTGATGAGGTTACTGACGTTACTCATAAGGTACTACCACGTACTTAATCCTACTTTGAAGTCATCTTTCGGTACATACCACATTATTTCATCTTTATTCATGGATGGGTGAAAATGTGATAGAATCAGTGAGCTAGAAATAGAAATAAATTCTTCTTGATATATATTCTGATATAAAGGATTTTTGACCAGATTTTTAAAAACCAAGCTTGCAGATATCCTTCAGCTACAGACAGGGTTGCAAAAGCTCCCAGGAACATGAAGTTAATTCCTATGATGCCAATCCTCAATAAGAGGGCACAGTATGAGATGTTATTGCTCTTTTCTCATTCATTCATTCATCCATTGAATCCATTTATTCATTTGTTCTCTAGACATTAGTTGTTTAATAATTAATTTATTTAACAAATATTTATTGGGCACCTACTATCATAGGCACTAAAGATTCAAAAGTGAATCAGATAGAATCTTTGCCCTCAAGGAGTTTATAGTTAGGAGAAATGTATTTACAAACATGCAATTATAATGCAAATGCAACAATAGTGATATGCAACAATATATTTGCAAACCCAATAAGGAAATCAAACCAGCTCCGGGGTAAAGTGTAAGAAATGAGAGGAGGTGGTAGGGTAGCCTTCCTTGGGATTACTCAACTCTATTTAAGGGCACATACCCTTTCAAAGAGGTGGCTTCAACAGAGGATAAAACAACCCTGTGAACTCGAAGAGATCGCTTATCTTTTCCAAACTCCAGTTCCCACATCAGTCAGCTGCCAAAGTCGAATATGATTCTGAATTTGCTTCTATTACAACATCCTATCACTCTAGAACAGCAGGCAAGCAGGAAAAACCCATCACCAACCCATGCCGGACAGCCTTCAAGTTGTCTCTTACAGTTTTACAGCCACAGGTGGTTGGAGTAGTCACCTCCCAAGGCTGGAGTACCCAACGTATTTAGGAAATTTTGAAGAGGTAGTACACTGTATACACACGTGTGAAATAATTATAACAACAAGCACAGCCAAATTCAAATGAAGGAGGCGGGAAATAATCAAAATGTGCACAGAGGGAAACCTTACACAGAGGGAAAAGGTTAGCCTGACAGCAAGGGTGCCTCTCATGGTGCAGTGAAAAGAGCTGTGACAACCATCTACAGGTGTGCTCTGTGGGAGCCGCTGGGGAGGAACCCAGAAGGGGGTGTGATGAGGGTTATGAATCAATGCGAGACTCATCTTAGAGCGCACTTATCCATCTGTTAGGCTGTGGCATGTGCTTTTTATTAGTGCTTTCTCGGAACACAAGCTTTTTTGCTCTCTCCAAGAGCCACTGTAGGAGAACCAGCAATGAAAAGAAAATTAAGAGATGCGGAAATTAACAATGGATATGTTGCTTGAATTGGAATCTCAGTCCTCTCTTATTCACAACATTAATTCAATATTTGTGTAAGATATCAAATGTATGTGTGTGTATTAGCTGTCTATCATCTATCTATCTATCTGTCTATCTATCTCTCTCTCTATCTACCTATCTATCTAAAGCATTATAGAAAATCAGAAAACTCAAGATCAGGTTAGTTTTTTTTTAAGTTCCTTTTTACCAATGGTGCTTTTTAAGAGGTTCATTCTGTACTTTACTGAAATAATTTTATTTGGCTCCAAATCAAGTTGCAAAATAACCACATTTAATAACTTTAAAACTAAGCTAATTTTGACTGCTCAGTGAATCAGGGTGATGTCACATAGCTCATTTCAATAAAGCAACTGAGAGCGAACTAAGGTGCAGCAAGTCACAGAACTATGTGTTTTAGTTCATCAATGCTTGCACTTTCTGGAATGCTAAGGATAGCTACCAGAAACACTTTTTCATTTTGCAAATTAGAATGGACATCTTTTAAGTAGGGTTGGAGAGAGAGCAGAGTGCAGCTGGCTGAGCTGTCATGGCAGCAGTTCTTATCTATTATCCATAAGCACCATGTAGGTGATGGTAACTGCAACCTACTTTTAAAAAAGTAATGGGAAAGACACATTAAAAGAACAAATTTAATGTATTTCTTCCAAATATTCTAAATTATTAATTCTAGAGTGGCAATCATGAAATGGCTTAATAATCAAAATGAATCAAAGTTCCTAGTCACACTTGGAGAATCAGCCCACATCCTTCCAGCATTAGAACATGGCTCTCTCATTTTCCAGCTCATAGGATTTTTCTTTTTACTAAACATAAGGACACTGAGTAATGTCATTCATTACCAGGAATTCAATCAGTATCAATTTAGTGATATCATTCAGTTCTACCAAGCGCTTATCCTCTACTCTCTATATTAAGACACTTCCTTTTCTCGATGACATGAAATAGGTATGCTTTGTCCCGTGCACACCATTCAGGGGTAGAGCTGTCCACCACTGTGCTGTGTGTGCCTATGTCTAGCTTCTATGCCAAGATACTCAAATCTTTCTCTTTCTTTCACGTAAATTTTATCTATTAACATGCTAAACATTTAAGATGATTTACTTGTAAAAGTTAGTTGTCATTTCTAAGTACAACAGGGTAAAGAATAAGATATTGTAGAATTAGAAAATAAATTGGTAATAGGTACAGATTTATAAGCCCAGATGTGTTTCAAGTGTTTCCCCAATCAAGAGCAAGCTATCATTTCACCAATCAGTGTCCTAAATATACATATACCATATAGCTTTAGTCAAAGAAAGGGCTACAAAGGATGTGAAAAATTACCCTACATTACAGTAGTTTGTAATTTTGTTAGGGGAAGTTTTTTAAAAAACTTTTAATATGATGAATTCTAGTCTTTCTTATGGGATGCAAGCAATAATGAAGTAGGAATTCAGAAAGACTATTCACTTTATCGTATCATTTCTCCGTTTTATAAACTTGCCACATTCTTTTCTGTTTAACAAATCTTTATTGACTATTTTACACAATCAAGAAAGCAAGAGTAGTTTGAGTCTCAAAATATTCAGTATACTTGGTATATTTTACTAGCTTCTAAGTTTGACTATTCATTACTTACTCACCGATTTGGCAAATCTTTTTCAGGGCCCACTATCTATCACTTCTTTTCATTGTCACCATAATGTAACTGGAGATCTAAATACAGTTATTTATTTATATTCATATATACCTTCAACCATAGTGCATTAGCCTGCCATTTCTGCAATAATGCTGAGGAAACAAAATTCCCAGAAACAAATCTTTTCTCTTTTTTCTCATGTGTCTGCAGTTGAGCTAGAAGAGTTCTACTTTGGGCTATGCTGAGGTTCAAATGTGCTCTAGTATCTCATCCTTCAACCAACAGCTTCTCAAAACGTACTTTCCTCCTAGCAGAGAAGTAGCACAGGAAGCCCAACTAAAACATGGAAGCACATGTAAAACCTCTGTGTCATGCCCTCTCTCATTCCACTGGGAAAGATAAGTCACATGGTTAAGCCCCACACCAATGGTGTGGGAAAGGGTACTTGGCTCATTCTATGGGGTGGCACATTATTGCAGAGGAGTGAGAGTTGGAAATAATCCACAATCTATTTTTGCAGACAGCTGCCTGAAAGCCACGAAGAGAGTCCTCACCAGAAATCAAATAAGTCCGCACCTTGATTTGAACTTTCTCTCCTCCAGAACTGTGAGAAAATAAATGTTTGCTGTTTACACCACCCAATCGGTGGTATTTTGTATGGCTGCCCAACGTGACTAATGCAAGATCTGATTTTCATTACCCTTATCGCATCCTTTGCAAGCTTCCCCAGAATGACCACATGGCTAGACCTCTTGTGTAACTCAAACTTCTATCTAAAATTTTAGTGTCATTGATAAGCTTTGCTCACCACTTTTAGAAAAGACCACATTTTTCATGTATATAAGATGCTTATATGCCTGTAAGTTAAACATGGGTATGAGTATGAGAATTATATACTATCATTGTATGCTTTTATATGGTCACATGAACCCATTGTTGTCTAGGTTTGATAAACTTCTAAAGCTTAGCAGTAAAAGGAACTATTGCTCCTATTAGATCCTAGACAACTTGCATGACTATCTCTTTTTATCTTCACAACAAACTTGCAGGTAGGTTTTATTATATTATAGCCTTGAAACCTGAGGATCATACCTTCGCCAGATTGTACTTCCTCCTGGAGCCAGGGTCTCAATGCAGACTTTCAGGGCCTTTTTTAAGCCCCTAGATTACTCAGCCTTCCGAAGTTAAGGGTGATGATTATCGAGGTCCCAGTGCTCATTTTCTAGCACGCAGGCTGTACAAACACATGTTCTTATTTGTTTTGGGATAATAGAGATTATGACTGATAAAGTGCTAATTGGTCAGAAATTGTCTGTGAAGATCTAATTGCAGATCCAAAACAGTGGAATTTTTGTATCTCTCAGTTGTATTTTTGCAAGTTCCCAATTTTCCTATAGCTATAGATTTGTAATTATTTAATTGCTAAAAATAAAAATATCAATGGATTTCATGTTTTGTAAGAATATATTTTAGAATATCTGAATATTGAATTCCTTTTTGCTGTTTGACAATGACCTTAAACTTGACTGATATCTGGCTTCAAGCATTATATGGGTCTGTTAAAACTGGCAATTTAAAGAACAGATTTATTGTTTGCTGATGAGATATTTCCTTTTATGTGAGTGCAGTACCTAGTTGTTCATTTTTGACTTTTTGTCTAAGGTCAAATGTAGGATCAATTTAAAATTTTATAAGTCCCTGTCTAAAACTCTGTCCTACCATAACCACAATGATCTACAAGGCTGCTTCCATCTCTCATTTCAATATGTGAAAGTTCCGTTAGAATTTTAGGTGACAAATTGCTTGCAGCATGAAGCTGCAGAAAAAAATTAGAGAACTCCACAGCAGTGCTGTTAGGGCATTCTCACTACCTATGAAATGGCAGAGTTTGAATCAATTGCATTATATAAAATGCATTTTTCACCTCCAGCTCATGTTTCTCCTTTCCATAAAAAATAAGGAAATTGAATGCAATGTGGATATGAAACAGGCTAGAAATTTTTAAAAGTACTGAAGAATTGAAGACCTTGTCTTAAGATCTAACATGTTAGAAATTTCTTTGTGCCATAGGTTCTGCTACTGTTAAAAACATGAGAAATGCCTCCCTTTTAGAAATGGGATGAAAGTTTAGGGGAAAGAAATGTGAGTCATATTTCCCCAGTACACAAACTAGGTTCTTTTAAAAGTAATATACTTTTCACAGCAACATTAACTATTTGTAAGTGAAAGATTTTCCCTTTTTCTATTTCTTTTAATGACTTATTTCCTAAAGATTAAATACCAGGCCTTTTACTACTTTTGTTCTTCCTACACACCCACCCCAGCCCATTGCTGCTTTTATGCACTTCAAAACTTCGGCTCTAACATCCTCATGGATTATCCTTACAACTCCAGCTGTAACTTCCCTCTTTATTATTAGTCTCATGTCTCTAATTATCTGCTGTTCCCAGTATCTTGGATTCTCTATGTTACCTTAAATTCAACACATCTAACAACAATATCATTATGTTGTATAAGATTAGTACTTCCTCTAAGAGACCCAATGCTGCTCTGTTGTACTAGTATGCTTCCAGTATCTCAGTAATAGATGGGAGTCATGTTTGACTCTTACATTTTATTCCTTCCCTACTTTAATTACTTGCTTTATTGATTTTTTTTTTAGTTTAAAGATCCTCTCTCTCTCTCTCTTTCATTTCCAATACTACTCTCTTTTAATAGACTTTCAACAGCTCTTGTACATTTCTTACAATTTTTCCTTTATACCTCAGTATTACCCACTCCAACCCATCCCACATACATATCTTGTATTTCTCTTGCTGCAAAATATATTGTTCCCCTTGCTCTCTTTAATCCAAAGTAATTAATGTTTCTCCACTTCCTAGATAATAAAGCTTATGTTAATTACCTGGCCTACAAGTCTCCTAAAAAACACATTTCCTAGTTTTCTTTCCAACCTTGTCTCTCACTACTTCCCTACACAATCCTTTTAGTTGATTCATTATTTCCTAGACATGCCATATAGCAATAATCTCAATAGTGTGATTTCTATTTCTTTAAATTATTTTTCCTTATTTTTTGTAAGGCCCCAGCTCCTGCAACCCTCTATAATGACCTCTCTCAAACCCCACTGTGATTCCTTATTTTCAACTTTTAAACCACTTACCATCTGTCACAGGACTTCAGCACATAGAAAATCAATAACAATACACCTGATTTTCTGTCTCTCCATGTGTATTGTAATATTCTGGAAGAAAAGCCTCATTTTTTCCCCTATTACCTAACATGATATACTGTGTTCTAAATATATTAGTTTAATAAATATTTCCTTGGTTTTGTTGAAGATGATTATAAGGATGATATTTACTATGTAAGTACATGTCTGTCACTAGAAACACTTTCCTGGTAAACAGTCTTGAGTCCCTCCCATGTTCATGTCCATCACTACCTCATATTTGACCTGAACCTCAGTTGAACTTTGCATAATTTAAGATTTGGATAATCACAGGAAAGAAAGAAGACTATTCTTAAGAAATAAACCAGCATATACAAAGGTATGGGGGAATTGACACTGGTTGGTGAGTGGAAAATGAGCATGCTGTGAGTGGAGAATATTGTTCATGGAGGAGTATGGCCCACTGAAGGAAATTTTAAAAAGCAAACTTTAGAAAGAAAAAAAAAGCTCCCAATAGGAAAGTCTGAGAGGCAAGGGGGGAAAAGATGAGCAAAGAAATTGTTAAAAACGTGCATCAATATTTTTAAAATGTTTATCAGAGAAAATAATGAAAATTATCTTGAAATGAGGGTGAAAATAAAAGATTAAATAAAGATTCTGGACAACAATCATATATGAGATGGGAGTAACCAGATTTAAAGCATTCTGTAGTCATAATATTATATGAAGGGGAAGAGTACAATATTGAATATCGCTAGCTATATAATGATTATGATTTAAGAGGATAAACTAAAAGAGCAGAGTCAGAGTACATAACTTCCAAAATACAGGGAGAAAATAAAACATATGAGGAAAAGAAGGGACAAAATGTTTGGAAGACACCAGAGACCTTCAAGATGGTGGAGGAGTAAGACATGGAGATCACCTTTCTCCCCACAAAGGCATCAAAAATACATCTACATGTGGAACAACTCCTACAGAACACCTACTGAACGCTGGCAGAAGACCTCAGACCTCCCCAAAGGCAAGAAACTCCCCACGTACCCGGGTAGGGCAAAAAAGAAAAGACAAAACAGAAACAAAAGAATAGGGATGGGACCTGCACCAGTGGGAGGGAGCTGTGAAGGAGGAAAAGTTCCCACACACTAGGAAGCGCCTTTGCGGGCGGAGACGGTGGGGGGTGGGGGGAAGCTTCGGAGCCACGGAGGAGAGCACAGCCACAGGGGTGTGTAGGGCAAAGCAGAGAGATTCCCGCAGAGGATCGGTGCCGACCAGCACTCACCAGCCCGAGAGGCTTGGCTGATCACCCGCCGGGGCGGGCGCGGGTGGAAGCTGACGCTTGAGCTTCGGAGCTCGAATCCCAGGGACGGGACTGGGGTTGGCTGTGTGAACACAGCCTGAAGGGGGCTAGTGTGCCACAGCTAGCCGGGAGGGAGTCCAGGAAAATGTCTGGATCTGCTGGAGAGGCAAGAGACCATTGTTTTGGGGTGCATGAGGAGAGGGGCTTCCTGATCCATGTGCCCACAGACTGCAGAGTACCACCTAAGTGAGCTCCACAGACGAGCTGCAGGTGAGAGCTGTGGATATCAGCCCAGACCCCAGAGGCAGGCATGAACCACTAACACTGCCACTGCTGCCACCAAGAATTCTGTGTGCAAGTGCAGGTCACTACCCACACCACCTCGGGAGCCTGTGCAGCACACCACTGCCAGGGTCCTGTGATTCAGGGACAACGTCCCTGGGAGAACACATGGCACACCACAGGTTTTTGCAATGTCACGCTTGCCTCTGCTGCTGCAGGCATGCCCCACATTACAATTATGACTACCATACCCCTCCCTCTCCTCGGCCTGAGTGAGCAAGAGAGTTCTAATTAGCCCACGCCTGCTATAACCCATGACTGTCTGGGCTGGGAAGAGAGGCCTGAGAGTGGCCTACATGCAGAGGCGGAGCCAAAACCAAAGGTGAACCCCAGGAGCTTGCGAACAAAGAAGAGAAAGGGACATTTCTCCATGCAGCCTCAGGAGCAGCAGGTTAAATCCTCACAATCAACTTGATAAACGCTGCATCTGTGGAATACCTGAACAGACAATGGATGTTCCCAAAATTGAGGCAGTGGACTTTAGGAGCAACTGTAGACTTGGGGTTTGATTTCTGTGTCTGATTTGTTTTTGATTTTATGTTTATCTTACTTTAGTTTTAGTGCCTGTTATCATTGGTGGATTTGTTTATTGGTTAGGTTGTTCTCTTCCTTTTTTTTTTCTTTTTTCTTTTTCTGAGTGTATGCGTGTATGTTTCTTTGTGTGATTTTGTCTGTTTAGGTTTGCTTTTACCATTTATCCTAGATTCTGTCTGTTTTGTTTGCGTTTAAAAAAAATTTGTTTATATGTTTGTTATTTTTTTATGAGTGCGTGTGTGTATGTTTCTTTGTGTGATTTTGTCTGTTTAGTTTTGCTTTTACCATTTGTTTTGGGGTGCTATCTTTTCGTTTTTTAAAATTTTTTCTTCCTTTTCTTCTGAGCCATCCTGGTGCTCCGGCTGGGTGGCAGGCCTGAGCTTCTGAGGTAGGAAAGCCAAGTCCAGGACATTGGACCACCAGAGACCTCCCAGTACCATATAACATTAATTGGTAAGAGCGCTCCCAGAGATCTCTGTCTCAACACAAAGATCCAGTTCCACTCAACGGCCAGAAAGCTCCAGTGCTGGACGACCCATGCCAAACAACTAGCAAGACGGGAACACAACACCACCCATTAGCAGAGAGGCTGCCTAAAGTCATACTAAGTTCACAGACACACAAAAAGACACCACCGGACACAGCCCTGCCCCCCAGAAGGACGAGATCCAGGCTCAGCCAAGAGAACACAGGCACCAGTCCCCCCGACCAGGAAACCTACACAGCCACTGAACCAAACTCACCCACTGGGGGCAGACACCAGAAATAAGAGAAACTGCGAACCTATAGCCTGCAAAAAGGAGACTCCAAACACAGTAAGTTAAACAAAATGGTAAGACAGAGAAATATGCAGCAGATGAAGGAGCAAGGTAAAAACCAACCAAACCAAACAAATGAAGAGGAAATAGGCAGTCTACCTGAAAAAGAATTCAGAATAATGATAGTAAAGATGATCCAAAATCTCGGAAACAGAATGGAGAAAATTAAAAAAAAAACGTTTAACAAGGACCTAGAAGAACTAAACAACAAACAATGATGAACAACACAATAAATGAAATTAAAAATTCTCTACAAGGAATCAATAACAGAATAACTGAGGCAGAAGAACGGGTAAGTCACCCGGAAGATAGAATAGTGGAAACAACTACCGGAGAGCAGAATGAAGAAAAAAGAAAGAAAAGAATTGAGAGTCTCAGAGACCTCTGGGACAACATTAAACACACCAACATTAGAATTATAGGATTCTCAGAAGAAGAAGACAAAAAAAAAAAAAGGGACTGAGAATATATTTGAAGAGATTATAGTCAAAAACTCCCCTAATATGGGAAAGGAAATACTCAATAAAGACCAGGAAGCACAGAGAGTCCCATACAGGATAAATCCAAGGAGAAACATGCCAAGACACATATTATTCAAACCATCAAAAATTAAACACAAAGAAAATATATTAAAAGAAGCAAGGGAAAAGCAACAAATAACATACAAGAGAATCCCCATAAGGTTAACAGCTGATCTTTCAGCAGAAACTCTGCAAGCCAGAAGGGAGTGGCAGGACATATTTAAAGTGATGAAACAGGAAAACCTACAACCAAGACTGCTCTACCCAGCAAGGAACTCATTCAGATTCAACAGAGAAATTAAAAGCTTTACAGACAAGAAAAACGTAAGAGAATTCAGCACTGCCAAACAAGCTTTACAACAAATGCTAAAGGGACTTCTCTAGGTGGGAAACACAAGAGAAGGAAAAGACCTGCAAAAACAAACCCAAAGTAACTAAGAAAATGGTAATAGGAACATACATATTGATAACTACCTTAAATGTAAATGGATTAAATGCTCCAACCAAAAGACACAGGCTGGCTGAATGGATACAAAAAGAAGACCCATATATATGCTGTCTACAAGAGACCCACTTCAGACCCCATACAGACTGAAAGCGAGGGGATGGAAAAAGATATTCCATGCAAATGGAAATCAAAAGAAAGCTAGAGTAGCAATTCTCATATCAGACAAAAGAGACTTTAAAATAAAGACTTTGTTATAAGAGACAAAGAAGGACAATACATAATGATCAAGGGATCAAACCAAGAAGAAGATATAACCATTGTAAATATTTATGCATCGAACATAGGACCACCTCAACACACCAGGCAAATGCTAACAGCCATAAAAGGGGAAATCGACAGTAACACAATCATAGTAGGGGACCTTAACACCCCACTTTCACCAGTGGACAGAACGTCCAAAATGAAAATAAATAAAGAAACACAGCATTAAATGACACATTAGGCCAGATGGACTTAATTGATATTTATAGGACATTCCATCCAAAAACAACAGAATAAACTTTCTTCTCAAGTGCACATGGAACATTCTCGAGGATACATCGTATCTTGGGTCACAAATCAAGCCTCAGTAAATTTAAGAAAATTGAAATCGTACAAAGCATCTTTTCTGACCACAACGTTATCAGACTAGATATCAATTACAGGAAAAAAAACGTAAAATATACAAACACAGGGAGGCTGAACAATACGCTGCTAAATAACCAAGAGATCACTGAAGAAATCAAAGAGGAAATCAAAAAATACCTAGAAACAAATGACAATGAAAACACGGCAACCCAAAGCCTATGGGATTCAGCAAAAGCAGTTCTAAGAGGGAATTTTATAGCAATACAATCCTACCTCAAGAAACAAGAAAAATCTCAAATAAACAACCTAACCTTACACCTGAAGCAATCAGAGAAAGAAAAACAAAAAACGCCCAAAGTTAGCAGAAGGAAAGAAATCATAAAGATCAGATAAGAAATAAATGAAAAAGAAATGAAGGAAACAATAGCAAAGACCAATAAAACTAAAAGCTGGTTTTCTGAGAAGATAAACAAAATTTATAAACCATTACCCAGATACATCAAGAAAAAAAGGGAGAAGACTCAAATCACAGAATTAGTAATGTAAAAGGAGAAGTAACAACTGACACTGCAGAAATACAAAGGATCATGAGAGACTACTACAAGCAACTATATGCCAATAAAATGGACAACCTGGAAGAAATGAACAAATTCTTAGAAAAAAAGTACAACTGTCCAAAACTGAACCAGGAAGAAATAGAAAATATGAACAGACCAATCACATGCACTGAAATTGAAACTGGGATTAAAAATCTTCCAACAAAAAATCTTCCAACAAACAAGGAGCAGATGGCTTCACAGGTGAATTCTATCAAACATTTAGAGAAGAGCTAACACCCATCCTTCTCAAACTCTTCCAAACAACTGCAGAGGAAGGAACACTACCAAACTCATTCTATGCAGCCACCATCACCCTGATACCAAAACCAGACAAAGATACTACAAAAAAAGAAAATTACAGACCAATATCACTTATGAATATAGACGCAAAAATCCTCAGCAAAATACTAGCAAACAGAATCCAATAACACATTAAAGGGATCATACACCATGATCAAGTGTGGTTTATCCCAGGAAAGCAAGGATTCTTCAATATAGGCAAATCAATCAATGTGATATACCATGTTTAAAAACTGAAGGATAAAAACCATATGAGAATCTCAATAGATTCAGGAAAATCTTTCGAGAAAATTCAACACCCATTTATGATCAAAAGTCTCCAGAAAGTGCACATAGAGGGAACCTACCTCAACATAATAAAGGCCATATATGACAAGCGCATAGCCAACATCATTCTCAATGGTGAAAAACCGAAACCATTTCCTCTAAGATCAGGAACAAGACAAGCGTGCCCACTCTTACCACTATTATTCAACACAGTTTTGGAAGTTTTAGCCATGGCAATCAGAGAAGAAAAAGAAATAAAAGGAATCCTGATCAGAAGAGAAATAAAACTGTCACCGTTTGCAGACGACATGATACTATATACATAGAGAAACCTAAAGATGCTACCAGAAAACTACTAGAGCTAATCAATGAATTTGGTAAAGTTCCAGGTTACAAAATTAATGCACAGAAATCTCTTGCATTCCTATACACTAATGACAAAAAATCTGAAAGAGAAATTAAGGAAACACTCTCATTTACCATTGCAACACAAAGAATAAATACCTAGGAATAAACCTACCTAAGGAGACAAAGGACATTTGTGCAGAAAACTATAAGACACTGATGAAAGAAATGAAAGACGATACAAACAGATGGAAAAATATATACCATGTTCTTGGATTGGAAGAATCAACATTGTGAAAATGACTGTACTACCCAAAGCAATCTACAGATTCAATGCAATCCCTATCAAACTATCAATGGCATTTTTCACAGAACTAGAACAAAAAATTTTATAATTTGTATGTAAACACAAAGACCCCAAATAGCCAAAGCAATCTTGAGAATGAACAACGGAGCTGGAGGAATCAGGGTTCCTGACTTCAGACTATACTACAAAGCTACAGTAATCAAGACAGTATGGTACTGGCACAAAAACAGAAATATAGATCAATGGAATAGGATAGAAAGGCCAGAGGCAAACCTACATACATATGGTCACCTTATCTTTGACAAAGGAGGCAAGAATATACAATGGAGGAAAGACAGCCTCTTCAATAAGTGGTGCTGGGAAAACTGAACAGCTACATGTAAAAGAATGAAATTAGAACACTTCTTAACACCATACAGGAGGATAAACTCAAAATGGATTACAAGCAGCTCATGCAGCTCAATATCAAAAAAACAAACAACCCAATCCAAAAATGGGCAGAAGACATAAAGAGCGATTTCTCCAAAGATATACAGATTGCCAACAAACACATGAAAGGATGTTAAACATCACTAATTATTAGAGAAATGCAAATCAAAACCCCAATGAGGTACCACCTCACACCGGTCAGAATGGCCATCATCAAAAATCTACAAACAATAAATGCTGGAGAGGCTGTGGAGAAAAGGGAACCCTCTTGCACTGTTGGTGGGAATGTAAATTGATACAGCCACTATGGAGAACAGTATGGAGGTTCCTTAAAAAACTAAAAACAGAACTACCATATGACACAGCAATCCCACTACCGGCCATATACCTTGAGAAATCCACTTTCAAAAAGAGATATGTACCACAATATTCACTGCAGTACTATTTGCAATAGCCAGGACATGGAAGCAACCTATGTGTCCAATGACAGATGAATGGATAAAGAAGATGTGGCACATATATACAATGGAGTATTACTCAGCCATAAAAATAAACAAAATTGAATTATTTGTAGTGAGGTGGATGGACATAGAGTCTGTCATACAGAGTGAAGTAAGTCAGAAAGAGAAAAACAAATACCATATGTTAACACACATATATGGAATCTAAAAAAAACAAAGAAGTGGTTCTGATGAACCTATGGGCAGGACAGGAATAAAGATGCAGAGGTAGAAAATGGAGTTGAGGATACGGGGAGGGGGAAGGGCAAGCTGGGATGAAGTGAGAGAGTAGCATTGACATACATAGACAACCAAATGTAAAATAGATAGCTAGTGGGAAGCAGCTGCATAACCAAGGGAGATCAGCTCGGTGCTTTGTGACCACCTAGAGGGGTGGGATAGGGAGGGTGGGAGTGAGACGCAAGAGGGAGGGGATATGGGGATATATGTATGCATATAGCTGATTCACTTTGTTATACGGCAGAAACTAATACAACATTGTAAAGCCATTATACTCCAATAAAGATGTAAAAAAAAAAAAAAAATCGAGTTACCATATAGAAAAACAAAAAAAATGTTTGGAAGCACAAGATGACAAGAGAGAAATGAAGGCAAATACGTCAGTAATCATAATAAATATAAATGGATTAAAATTATTAATTAAAATAACCAGATTATCACTATGGCAAAGACAGTTACATACTCATGAAAATTGTCTCCCTTTTTTCTTGAGTACAAAAAGACTCCACATCCCAGATGTCTTCAGGTACTGTTATTAATTACATTCCAGCCAATCAAATGTAAGAACAAGTACTGCTTCCAGGCCTTTCACACAAAAATCTCCAACACAGGTAGTTTCACACTTTTTCATCTTCCACTCTCTAACGCAGAGACAAAAAGGCACTACAGGATGGCCATGTGCAGGAGAGTCAGGACCATCATATGAAAGATAAATGAAACATTGAATCTATTATATATTTTTTACAGCAATCTAGTCTACCCTAAATGATAAAGCGAAATTGGATTAAAAAAACCAAAGTCCAGTTATATATCTCTTAAAAGAGACACACCTTAAATGTAAGTATTCAGGTATATTTGAAAGTAAAAGTATAGAAAAAGATATGCCAAACAACTAGTGAACAAAGGAAAGCTGATGGAACTCTACGAATACCAGAAAGAACAGCAAAAAGCATTACTAAAGATAAAAGCTATGGCTACAAAAGGGGAAATGTTTCATTTCTCCAAAAAGATAAAAAATATAAACTTTTATGTGGCCAAGAAGTTACAACAAAAAATAAGAACTTAGGGGCTTCCCTGATGGCGCAGTGGTTGCGCGTCCGCCTGCCGATGCAGGGGAACCGGTTTCACG
>NC_041232.1:73738172-73758183 GCF_002837175.3 Physeter macrocephalus
GTCCGGAGCCTGTGCTCCGCAACGGGAGAGGCCGCAGCAGAGGGAGGCCCGCGTACCACAAAAAAAAAAAAAAAAAAAAAAAAAAATAAGAACTTGGCACAACTACAAGGGAAGGTTAATAAATCCACCATTACAGTAGATTTAAAGCACATCTCAATAATTGACAAAATTGACAAATTATACAAGATTGCAATAGTGCAATTGTTAATATACCTAAAAATCCAAGAGTTGAAAAATAACAGCTACAACTACAATGTAAGCACAAATAAAACCTTTATATATGTTTTACACATCTTTTTAAAAAGGAATTGAGTTCAGTCTGATAGTACTTTTTGAGGATTTTTGCACCTATGCTCATAAGAGATATTGGTCTGTAGTTTCCTTCCTTCCTTCCTTCCTTCCTTCCTTCCTTCCTTCCTTCCTTCCTTCCTTCCTCCCTCCCTCCTTCCCTCCCTCCTTCCCTCCCTCCCTTCCTTTCTTTCTGGCTGCATTGGGTCTTCATTTGGGGAAACCATGCATCAAGCGAGTCTACTGATGCCATTTTTCCAACAGCAGTTGCTTACTTCAGGTCTCTGTGACACATTTTGGTAATTCTCACAATATATTTCAAAATTTTTCATTATTATTATGTTTGTTATGATGGTCTGTGATCAGCCATCTTTTTTTCTTTTTTTTTGCCGTATGCGGGCCTCTCACTGTTGTGGCCTCTCCCGTTGCGGAGCACAGGCTCCGGACTCGCAGGCTAAGCGGCCATGGCTCACGGGCCTAGCCGCTCCATGGCATGTGGGATCTTCCTGGACCGGGGCACGAACCCGTGTCCCCTGTATCGGCAGGCGGACTCTCAACCACTGCGCCCAGGGAAGCCCAATCAGCCATCTTTGATGTTACTATTGTAAGATTTTTTGTTTTGTATTTTTTTAATTAAGGCATTTACATTGTTTTTATAGACATAATATTTTGCATACTTCATAGACCACAGTATAGTGTAAACATAATTTTTATCTACACTGGGAAACCAAAAAAATCATGTGACTTGCTTTATTGCAATATTCTCTTTATTGTGGTGGTCTGGAATTGAACCCACAATCTCTCAGAGGTATGCCTGTATACAATGTCCTTCTTTGTCTCTCATAAAAATTTTTGACTTAAAGTTTATTTTGTTCATATCAGTGTAGTCACCCCAGCTCTCCTTTCATTACTATTGAATGGAATATCTTTTCAACCTATTTGTGTCTTTGTATCTAAGGTGAATCTCTTTTAGACAGCATATGGCTGAATCATACTAGTTTACCATTCTACCAATCACAGCCTTTTAACTGGAGAGTTTAATTAATTTATATATAATGTGATTATTGATAAGGAAGGACTTATTTCTATCATTTTCCTATTTGTTTTCTATATGTCATATACTTGTATTTAATTCCTCCATTATTGCCATCTACTGTTTTTAACTGATTTTGGTACTGTATTATTTTGATTCCTTTCTCATTTTCTTTTCTGTATATTTTTTATTTTCTTCACTGTTGCCCTGGGCATTACAATTAGCTTCTTAAACTTATAACAACCATTTTGAATTAATAACATCTTGGCTGCAGTAGTATATAAAACTCTGCTCCTATACAGTTCCATCCCTTCTCCTTCATGCTGTTGTCACAAATTACATCTTTTTACATTGTGTATCCTTTAATATCAATATATAATTATTGTTTCATGTATTTGTTTTTTAAATCACATAAGAAAAAAGGGGAAGTTAAAAATCACAATAACACTGGCTTTTGTATTTACCTATGTAATTACCTTTGCCAGTGTTCTCTATTTCTTCATATGGTTTTGCATTACTGGCTAGTATCCCTTCATTGCTGCTCCAGGAATTTCCTTTAGTATTTCTTGTACAGCAGATATACTAGCAAAAATCTTACCTTTACCTGGAAATGTCTTAATATCTCTTTCATTTTTGAATGACAGTTTTGCAAGATATAGAATTAGTGATAGGTGGGTTTTTTTGTTTGTTTCTTCCAGTACTTTATACATGTCATCTCACTGCCTTTTGGCCTCTGTGGTTTCTGATGAGAAACTAGCTGCTAATCTTATTAAGTATTCCTTCTATGTGATGAGTCACTTCTTTTTTGTTGCTTTCAAGATTCTGTTTTTGTCTTTTTCTTTGGGTAATTTGATGATAATGTCTTGGTATTGATCTCCTTGCGTTTATCCACATTGATCTTGTTGGATGTGTAGATCCTTTCTTTTTTTTTAAATCAGAATTGGGAATTGTGTGACTATTACGTCTTTAAATATTCTGTCTGGACCTTTCTCTCTCCCTTTTCTTCTGGAATGCCCATTATGTCTATGCACTTATGTACCCATTATGTCTAGTCTAGGTACACCATCATGCTTGATGATGTCCCATAGATCTTAGACTCTATTCATTTTTCTTCATTTATTTTTTCTTCTCCTCAGACTGGATAATTTCAATTGTTCTCACTTTCAGTTCACAAATTCTTTCTTGTGCCTGCTCAGACCTTCTACTGAAATCTCTTAGTAAAATTTTCAGTTATTATATTTTTCAGCTCCAGATTTATGTTTAGTTCCTTTTATAATTTCTATCTCTTTATCAATATTCTCTATTTGTTGAAATATAATTCTCCTAGTTTCCTTTATTTCTTTGTCCATGGTTTTCTTTAGCCCTATGAACGTCTGTAATACAGTTGACGTAAAGTATTTGTCTAGTAAGTCTGATATATGAGCTTCCTCAGGGACAGTTTTTATTAATATCTCCTGTGACTGGGCCATACTCTTTTGTTTCTTTGCATGTTTCATATTTTTTGTTGAAAATTGGAAATTTTGAATATTATAATATGGTAATTTTTGAAATCAGATTCTACCCTCACTTCCTGTTGGGTTTGTTTTTGTTGCTTGCTATAGTGTAGTTGTTTGTTTGCTTAGTGGCTTTTCTAAATTGTTCTTACACACTCTGTATTCTTAATTGTGTGTTATCTCTAAAAAATTTATTCCTTCCTTGTGGTTAACTAGTGTTTTGACAGAGATTTTCTGGAGGAAGGGAGGAAGGGAGGGAGGGAGGGAGGGAGGGAGGGAGGGAGGGAGGGAGGGAGGTAGAGAGAGATCTGTCCCAGTCTTTGTAGATTGGCTCTATGTTGGGGACACTCTTTCAAAGCTTAGCCAGGTCATTTATGACTCTGCCTTAACCTTCACTTTCAGCTTGTGCTGAGCCTAGAACTCAATCAGAGAAAGCTTAAGGTCTTCTTACTCTTTTCTGTGTGCTCTTTCTGCCCTGGGCTTACATGTGGCTTTCTAAATTTCTGGTATATGAAAGTACATTTCAAGGCCCTAATTTCCCTTAGAAACTCTCTTTCCAGCTTTTCTTCCAGCCTTTTGGCATGTCTATTGTTTGCTACCAACTGTAATCTATTTTCTCAGGCAATACCATTCATTTGCCTTACATTACAAAGAATACCCTCTGCATAACAGCTTCTCTGCCCTGAGAGGGTTCCATATTAAATAAAACAAAAGCAAGCACCTGTCTCAGTTCTTTAGATAGCCCCCAAACAAGTCAAAAGAGACAAACACAATTCTTTGAGAATAATGTCTGTCTGCTCCTTTTAGAGTCAGGAATCATAATCCCACAGTTGGAATGCAGGCTGTCCAACTTCCAAGACCAGTTCTAAGATGCGGAGAGGGATGGGACAGAGCAAGTAAAAATGCTGCAAAGCTTTCCTGCTGTTTTTAAATTTCCTTTTTCTTTATTTGGCATTTACTTGATTGCTGTTAGCCTTTGACTATTTTCCAGCATTCTGACTAAGTTGATTCTGATAGTTTTTGCTCAGTTTTTTGGTGTTTCTATAGAGGAATCACTGTTGGAATTACCTACTCTGCCATTTTCACCAAGGTCCTAGAAGCATCATTCTGGATGCAATATTTTCATGGAAACATTTAAGTTGCTCTACAATAATAGAGTTTTTTAGTATAACCAGGTTTTAATATCACAATGATCACAAATTCTCCACTTACAAGTATTTCTATATTAAAACTTTTATTATGTGTCTATCATTATAGAAATATTTGCCATATTATTCAAATAGAAGGGTGGAATAAGAACGTAAGGAGCTGTTTTGCTACCAAAAGTGAGGCAGTCTAATATATTGGAAATAACACAGAAAAAACAAAAACTCTGGGTCCTGGCCGTAGCTTATGGCTTTAGCTGTTTGACTCTAACTTAGCCCTTCTCTTTCTCAGATTCGTTACCTGTAAAATAAAATTATTGGATTCGCTGATCTGAGAAGTCCTTCTCAGTTCTAAATTTCCACTCAGTGTTAGAAGAGGAGATGTAATTCATAGTTTTTAGCTAAATATGCTTCACAACATATTATTTCTTTAAGTGAAGATTGAGCAAATTTACCTATAGATACAAAAGTAACAGTCTGGGGAGAGAAGTTCATGGCACATCTTCCTAAGCCTGTTCCAAAAACTGGGGTAGAATACTTAATGTTGTCTTGAGTCCATTCAACATATTTTCTAATAGTGTGCAATGCATATTTTATTTGCACTGTCAATATTAATTATAAACAGGCCAAATTTGCACTTACAAACATAGAAAAATATATAAATAGCAAATTTTGAAAGATTTAAAGAAGTCAGTGGTTTTTTTATAGAGAGAACACTGAAACGTGTAAAGTGGCCTAATTAAAACTTATTGATATACAATTAAGAAGTAAGTGAATGTCTAATCACTTTCAATTTTTTTTCTTATTTGAAATTGAACATTTTATTCAGTTTCCTGAAGCCCAAAACGATGCTTCTCAGATTTCTACAGATCTGTAAAACTCCATGTATTTTTCTTTGATGCTTATAATTTATCAGACAGAGGTGTGTTGACATAGAAACTGAGATCTGACTCCACAATGTTCTACAAAAATGAGAGTCTCAAGCTTAAGGGGAATCTGCCAAGTAATATTTAAGTTATAGAATTTAGTGAGGAAAATGTTTATTTTCAGACATTTTCTGAAAATACGTGGCTCTTATATAGGTAAGAATACACCTAAGGAGACTTTCTTAAGGGAAATAAAAAATTAAAAGCTTGCATTCCACATCAGTTTTGCTCACAACTGATATTAAACATAAAAATAGCATCAAAAAGTTCTTTTATCACTCTAACATAAAATGAGGACCTGATCGGTTGCTGCAAAATTTAGTCAAATGTGAGGCTACTTTAAAGCACAAAATCATATATAGTTTATTTAAATAATAAGACTATGCACAAAATGGCAATGATAGAGCTGGCTAAAATAAGAGCAACCCATTTTTTAGAATTCCTATTAACAGGCTTAGCTATATTTTTATTTAAACCTCACAGAAATCATGCAAACTGGTAGTTATCGTCTCCATTTTACAAATGAAGAAACTAAGGTTCAATGAGGCAAAGTGCATTGTATGAGCATTACCACACTGTTTGATAGAAACCAGAACGAGAAAATGCAGAGGACCAGCTTGTAATCCAGACCACACTGGCTGCTTGCCTTTTACAAAGTGACCATTTTTGAGCCTCAGTTCTGTACCCCCATCTACAAAATGAGAGCAGTGGCACCAACTTTGTAGAATTGTTCTAAAAGTTAACTAAATTTCCATGAATTGCTTGATACATGAGAGGTACTTAGTAAATGAAAGTAATTATTACCAGAGCAGCAGAGACAGCATTCAACCCCAGGTCTATTTACCCCAAAGCGTTTTTCAGTATACCATTTTGCTTTTTCACTTATAAAGAAAACAAAATAAATAAACAGAACCCCCCGTTTTGCTGCACCACTACAAGGTCACACAGGTGGTGGAGAGATCACTAGGCTTGCCATTGGCAAAAGTGTACTATTTTCTTAGCTGGTTCCTATAGGATTAAAATAACTGTGTATGCTTGGAAACATAACTTCTCCAAGACGCTAGTCCTTGTTCTGTAATAAGAGGCTGTAATAGGATTTTCCTTGGCCACCTAACAAGGTTCTTGTAGGTGTGAAATAAGTGTAAGAAATATGAAAATATAACGTATATAAAATTACAGTACATAAAATAAGGAATTATTATAATTATATTATAAAATTATAATTTCATAATTGTTTTCAATTTATGAAAATTATACATTTTCACTTGAATTTGAGACTAAATATGAATTAACCAAATAAGAGAACCAAAACAGAAAGTGTTTATTCCCCTTAAGTGACCTTTTTAAAGTGTACTTAGCTAATGATAACAGTCACACTTATTGAGTACTTAAATGTGCAAGGACTGTTCTAAATGTTATTGTAAACATTTTATATGTATGTGTTTATTTAATCCTATGCACATATCCTTCTAAAAACCTGAGTATTTAGTTTTCTCTTATAAAATATTAATGAAACTCGGTAAGAGCTGTATATGGTAGCATGCAATGGCTTGTTGCATCTAGGTAGGTAATTTTAGGAACTAGAGTTGAGCCTGATTTATTAGTCATATTGAGGTTACTTTATACATTGACATCAAAGGGGCACCTTTCTTTACATGAGCCAAGATCCTTTTCACTCTCATGCTAGAGTCTGTCAAGATAGATGCTGATAGGTCACAGAGAGATTTTCCAAACATATGAAGCAACCATTTGAGAGCTCAGCCAATGTTCCCATTGTCAATTTGTTTTAATGACAACCTCTTGGCTGAGTGACAATGAATCCCAATTACAACTAAATTTATCTTCAGCATAACAACCACAGGCTTAAAATTTTGAGTCACTTTAAAAATATTAGGTTCTGCAATTTGAAAACATATTATCAGAGTTAAGGTATTAACACTGGCTATCAAACATGATTTTTATAAGTTATAAGGCAGTTTGAAAAAAAGTTTCTAAATGTAATTTCACTGTAATAGAGGCTAGACATACTTATTTACACTTATACAAGTTCCTGAAGGTCATATGAATTATTTTTCCAATAATATGTGAGAATATGGTCTCTTTTAACTCAGCAGCCTGGAAAAATCAAGGCCAGGATTTAATCCACTATAGTCCGAGTACAAGCCATGATTTAGTAACTTTTAACGGGGTAAAAACATGGGAAATCTTTTCTCATTATACCAACTGAGGCTATACTATCTACAGTCTTGCCTTAGTAATTTCCTCTATGCCCATTTGTTCCTTCATTCATGTTTTGGATTTCTATCATGTATAAGATACATACAAAGGTCTAAATGCTGAGAGGTTCAAACAAGAAACTCAGTGACCCGCTTTTTAGAGATCTGGTGAGGCATGGAAACAATTGGCTATAATACCACTGTACTCTCTTTATGATATGATTTTGCAGTTCTTCAATATGAGTTCAATGTTCAGAATTCTAATTACCTAGGAACCATGGTATATCAATATTAAATGTCTAATTAATAGAATACTTCACTACTTCTGTTATGGCTCTTAACATCTTCTCATATCTTTAATACTTACTTATTTACATACGTTAGTCCATCTACTAGCTTGTAAGCTCAAGCTGATTCATTTTTGTAGCTCCTAAAACAATGATCCCAATGTGCATTGGAGATAATAAAAAACGATTTACTCAATGAAAGAATGAAAAAAGAAAATGACTGAATTTCTGGTTAAGTTTGTAGCTAGTAATATAATATTTATTATTGCTGCTATTTACTTCTTCAAAGATCATTTTTTGCTCCCCCTTTTTATGTTAGTGTTATGCCTTTCAATTATACATATATTCTAGGCACAGATTACATTATTATTGTTGTTTTATACAGTTACTTTTTTTGTTTCTTTCTGGGATCATTTTCCTTATGAAGAAATTCTTTAATACTTCTTTTATTGGTGGTAAAGAATTCTCTAATTTTTGGTATATGAGAAATATGCTTACTTTGACAGCACTTTTGAAAAATAGTTTTGCTGAGTATCAAGTTCTGGGTTGTAAATTATTTTTTCCCCCAGTACTTTTAAGATGACATTCCTAGTCTTTTGAGAAGATGGCTGTCAAGTTCAAAGATCATTTTTAAGTATATAAATTAAAATTTTAACTTATCACATTTTACTAACATCAGGCTCTAAATATGAAATATTTTTCCAGCTTAAATTTACAATAAAATTGTTATTAATAAATAATTGATCAAAACACACAATGGCAAATTTGGAAAAAAATAACTATACTCGAGTAAAAATTTATTGACAATGCATCTACTTATGAGATGTATGGAAGGTTATGATACCTAAATAATAGGAGACTTCCTTTAATATTTTTAGTTGCTCTTTCGTTTGGTTATTTTCACACCACTAGGCATCATGCAATACTACGCAGAATGAATAACAGGTATGTCTTTCTTTTGTTTTGTTTTTATTTTTTGATCCAATGTCTACTCATTTTATTCAAGGTTGATGAGTTTTTAAAAATAATTTCATGGGAATTCCCTGGCAGTCCAGTGGTTTAGGACTCTGCACTCTCACTGCTGAGGGCCCGGGTTCAATCCCTAGTTGGGAAACTAAGATCTCGCAAGCAGCGCTGCGCAGCCAAAAGAAAAAAAAATGAAATAAAAAATCTCCAAAAAAACAAAAAACAAAAACTTCATGGCAAAAAAGCTAATAAAAGTTTTGTGAGAATAATTTTTTAGATGGGACAAACATGGTGAACAATATATATATCTGGTTGACTATGGGGGTAAAATTTATAGATCTAGTCATGTAAATTAAAAAGTAGATTTTTCCCCCAAAGGCAATTCATTTATTTTCTCATCCTTTCATAAAATTATAATTAATTTTTCATTCAATTAACAGGCAAAATATTATCATGGAAATAACAATCCTCTAAAACATTCATAGACCTACCTACTTTCTATTTCTTTCTGATTAAAGAAAACCTGGAATTATTTAATAAATAATAAATAGCACATTTATTATTTGCCAATTTTCATATAATGGAATACTGTAAATGTTCTTACAAAAACAGACAGTAGCAATCTCTTGGGGGAGATACCCTATTTTAGTAATTACTGCATTTGTTTAAGAAAGTCACGGAGAAGCAAGCCTAGTGTCCATACTGGCTCTATTCTCTAAACTTTATTTTCTGATCTTAGAAGCTGACTTGACTTAATAACTATTTGAGGCAAAAATTACTGCACCTCGAACTTTTTTTTCATTGATGTGTAGTAGAGCATTTATTATTTTCCAGTTATATTGAGATATAATTGACATACAGGTATCCCTGGCCTTGTGAAAGTCTGTTTTCTGCCATGTTGCTTTTATAAAAGCCCTACATTAGTACCTGTTTTCACTAACTGAAAGAAATTCAAAGAGGATTTTCACTTTTATGAAAAAAAGAGCATTTGTTTTGCAAAGAGCCATTATATAGGCAGCATGCTCCCTGAGCAGCAAGAGAGTACAGCCAAGCTCCTTCCCCTAGAACTACACTCAACATCTCAGAATCTTAGCATCAAGCAGCCATAGCTTTGAACTGTCTGTGAGCACCTGTGATTTACCTTGACTTATTTTGTGCATCTGTTAGCAAAATTGTGTGCTAAGGTAACTGATTGCTTCTTTGCTTTATGCCATTTTGGCTCATGAAAGGTTTCACAGGAATGATGTACTTTTGGATAGTGGGGAAAACCTGTATAGCATTGTGCAAGTTTAAGTTGTAAAACATGATATTTGATATACTTATATATTGTAAAATGATTACCACAATAGGATTAGTTAATATGTCAATCCCCTCACATAATTTCCATTTCTTTTTTTGTGGTGATAACATTTAGGATCTACTCTCTCAGCCACTTTCAAGTATATAATACAGTACTATTAACTATAGTCATTATGCTGTACATTAGATCCCCAGAACTTATTCATCTTTTTTTTTAAATTGGAGTATAATTGCTTCACAATGTCATGTTAGTTTCTGCTGTACAACAAAGTAAATCAGGTATATGTATACATATATCCCCTCCCTCTTGAGCCTCCCCCCCATTCCACCCCTCTAGGTCATCACAGAGCACCGAGCTGAGCTCCCTGTGCTATGCAGCAGCTTCCCACTAGCTAGCTATTTTACTACAAGTTTGTGCCCTTTGACCAACATCTCCCAATTTCTAATACCTCCTAGCCCCTGGCAACTGCCATTCAACTCTCTGTTTCTATGAATTCGGTTTTTTAAGAAGCCACATATAAGTGATATCATTCAGTATTTATTTTTCCCTTATTTCACTTAACATAATGCCCTCACAGCCCATCCATGATGACACAAATGGCAGGGTTTGCGTCTTTCTCATAGCTGATATACATATATATGTATATATGTGTATATATATTATATATATCACATCTTCTTTATTCATTCATTTGAAGAAGGAGACACTGGGTTATTTCCACATCTTGGCTATTAGGAATAATGCTTCGATGAACATGGGATTCAGATCCTGATCTCATTTCCTTTGGATATATACTCAGAAGTAATATATGGAATCCTATGGTAGCTCTATTTTAATTATTCAAGGAACCTCAATACTGTTTTCCACAGTGGCTGTACCAATCTACGTTCCCACCAACTGTGCACAAGGGTTCCTTTTTCTCTTTGTCTGAGCCAGCATTTATTATATCTTGTTTTTATGAAAATAGCCATTATAACAGATGTGAAACCATATTTCATTGTGGTTTTAACTTGCATTTTCCTGATTCGTGATGTTGAGCATCTTTTCGTGTACCTGTTGGCCATTTGTATGTCTTCTTCGGAAATATGTCTTTTCAGTTCCTCTGCCCATTTTTAATCGGATTGTTTGGTTTTTTGTTATTTAGCTATATGAGTTCCTTATACATATACTGAATACTAACCCCTTATCTGATATGTGATTCACAAATATTGTCTCCCATTTTGTAACTTGCCTTTTCATTTTGTTGATTGTTTCTCTTGCTGTGCAGAAGCTTCTTCTTTTGAAGTACTGAAGTCTAGTGTAGCTGTCTTCAAATGTGAAATAGTAGTCACCTCCTCCAATTGCTGCTGACTTAACTTCTGGAGAGAAATGCCTTCCTTCAGCTCTGCTAGAGATTCTGAGGCTCTCTCAGACCTTCTACGAATAAGCCTGCTCCTCACTTCTTGCTTCCTCTTGTGGCAGTATTTTGAGATGGGTGCCTTCTCTCCATCCTACAGAACCCCAGGCCATGCGCCCACAACCTCCCCTTTGCTTTTCCAAGGTCAGAGCTAAAGCTGAAGTTTGTGGTCTCTCTCTGGTGCACAGATTCAGCCAGCTTTTTGAGCGTGTTTACTAGCGCCCTGCCAAAGTTTGCTCTCGCTGCCATTGCGAGTGTGAACAGGGAGCCAGCCATAGGGTGGGGACAGCGTGGGTATGCAGGAGGGGCACAGAGCTCTGGGATGTCTGTGTGCCATTTGCTGGCGGGGTCCACAGGTGAGGCATCCCCAGGGCTCATAGGTGAGCTTCTTGATGGAATCCTTGACATACTCAGTAGGATCTGCATCCCTTTAAATGCCTTCTGAGAGTCCTATCTGAAGTTCTCCAGCCTCTCCCTGACCCCCAGTCATGCAGCTCACGACTCAGTACTCTGGTTGGGGTGAGAGAGAGACGGGCCTCTTCGGCAGCTTCCTGCACAGCTGGGGTAGCTGGTGTTCACTCTCATGCTCTCACTTTCCCTGCAACAAAAATCACAGGGCCAAATGGTCTCTCTTGGGCCTGAGGTGTGCTGCCTTGAGGGAGGGGTGAAGCGGATCAAGTAAGTCTGTTCCTCTACCCTCTCAAATGTGTCCAAAATCATAATTTTTTTTGCTCCAGTGGTGTGCTAGAACTTCTCCGCTGGAAATCTGGACTTCCACAAAGACTCTCTCACCCATGAGTGACTGTCCTGAGGCAGTGTTCTCCAGAGGCTCTCAGACTGTATCCAAGAGGGGCTAGAGCTGGTCTGAAGCCACTTCAGGGCCCACAGCTGTGCCCAAGGTCTATCTGCCTATTACCCAAAACATGAGTGGACAAGACTCCTCCCGGGTCCCTCGGTGTATAGTGCTGAATCCCACAGCTCCCAGAAAGTCACTTTTGTCCATGGGTAGATGCCAAACTGCTGTTGAGGGGGTGAGTGAGGGACATCTTATTTGGCCACGTTGCTGATGTCACTGTATGAAAGCTCATTCATTTTTCAAAAGACACTGTTAGCTCATACAAATATAGACAAAAGAATGATTTGTATGCAAGTGGCGACGAATGTCGTGGAGGGGGCAGTGGGTGCTCAGGAGGGTCTCATGAAGCGGTGATCCCCATGATCTTGGGCCTTCAGCTTTACAAGTTCAGGAACAAAAACAACCAATGAATGAGGCATTCTGCTGGGTGACTGGGTAATTTATTTCATTTAATTCCACTCAGCAGATCTGTAAGGGAGGTGTTATCTCAGTTTGCACAGATTAAGAATCTGAGATTCCTATAGCTTGCCCACTGCCCAAGGTTATGCAGTTAAAGAAGTGGAAGATTTGGGATACAAACTTGGGCTCATCTGACCCTAAAGCCACTTTTTGTTTCTTGAAAATCTGTAGGTATGTGACTTGTCTGGGGTAGAATGAGCTCCAGGGGACTGATGTCTTTTTCCTATCAAGAGGGAAAAGAAAAGAAAAAAAGGAGGAAAATCCAGCAAGTAAGCACCGTGCTGAGTAGCTGTGGCTTCCTCTTCAACTTGAGTTCTGCACCCAGTAGTCACTTCGTTTACCTGTAAAGCGCAGTTTCTTCTTTGGTGTCCTGCCCCGGGGAGCTAACATTGGGACTTCGTATCAGACTCTTCAGGCTCTTAATGGCTGGCCTGTATCTGGGGTTTCTAATTTCCATGCACATCCATCAGCCATTTATTCCGACTAGAGTTTTAAACCACATCAAAACAAGGTTCACTTTTTTACTTATTAATTTTTAAAATCTGAGAGAGCTTACTCAAACTTTGTCTCTACTTTCTCTTGTAGGACTTCACAAATGCCATCAGAGAAGCTTCCATGGAGCCAACCAAGATCAGAAGTACTTCTAGAAAATGGGCAAAAACTTAATTTGCTGGAATTTCTTCACAATTTCAAGGATATTTTCTAATTTAAATGGTAAGAATAATTGGGTTGCAGAGATGCAGAGAATTATCGTCTACAACATCCTGGCAACTTTTTTTTTTGGCCTCTCACTGTTGTGGCCTCTCCCGTTGCGGAGCACAGGCTCCGGACGCGCAGGCTCAGCGGCCATGGCTCACGGGCCCAGCCGCTCCGCGGCACGTGGGATCTTCCCGGACCGGGGCACGAACCCGTGTCCCCTGCATCGGCAGGCGGACTCTCAACCACTGCGCCACCAGGGAAGCCCCCCTGGCAACCTTTGACATGCATTTTTTCCCATCTAGGACAGGACCTCAGCTTCTAAAGTGCAGAAATAGAGTTTTTGAAAAGCACTGTGATGTCCAGCATAGATAGAACACTTAGATGAAAGATTCTGTGCCATTTCATAGTGCATCTGAATCCCCAAAGGGTCAAAAAGGATGTGGCTATCAAAATTATGAACACAGGCACACTCTGAACCCAGCAGTGGGAACAGAAAGGAAGACTAACAATTGAAGCAGCCTGAAGAAATGACAAAGATGCATCTTAAAATTAATGGTCACCTACTCTTATTCTGCCTTTTTTTTAAACTAAGCCAAACCTCTATTGCATAAAGCCATGTGTGTTGCTGGTTCCTCACTTCTTTAAATATTACTTGCAATGAGTGATAATATAACAACACAGGGCACAGTGTGCACAGCCAACAGGAGGATCATTTAAACCAATGGATTTGTAAAATCTGATTGCTTAGTCTGTCCATGTCAGGACTGCAATCTGAATTAAACATAAGGTGACTTCTTGCACTGAATCAATAAGTGCAAATAACATTGCTTGCAACCATGTTTTATTTCACAGACAAAAGTGGTTCTTAACAGCTTTCTGAAGGCTATGCTTCAGCCACCTGCTGTTTAAATTGTTTGCTTTTTCTTGCAAAATTTGTCCTTTTGCAACATTAAAACAGGCAGATTTGCACTCAACTCACTTGGGGCTAGAGTTCAGGGATATTTGAAAGGCAAGTTTCTTAATGAACACCATAACTTCCTACACCCGGCCTACTGGCAAATCAGAACACTAGGAAGAACAGAGGTGTTTGCCTGAATAGTTTGCCTAAAATTCTTACTAGTATCAGCTGATGTGCAATCAGAGGCAATTTCTACCACTTTCGCAAAGAGAGTCGTCTAGTGACCCCCATGAGTTCAGGATTTCTAAAAAGTTGGTTTTACTGATGACTCATAGATTCCACAGTAATCCAGGTTAGTGAGAAATTCAGGAAACAGATGACATCTACTCTGTCCTTGTCTATTGCTTCCATTTTGTGAAATAAAATAGTGATCGTTATAACATTTTTTATTCGTGTAGTTATTGGGTGTCTTGAAAAGAGAAGTAGTGGCACTGGGTGCAAAAATGCCCACAGCTGCCTTCAGCTTGTACTTTTGAATAATTCTTGAAGCATAATCTGGAGAAGGGAAGATGAACTAATTTAAAAGGTACTTACCATCTTTCTTTGGGTTGGTCAAATTCATAGAAATAAGTATTACTGATTTTCTTATCTTATTGTAATCTTCTATCCTTCTTAAAATTCCAAAATAAATATCTGAAAGAATGAAGTCTGCACTTTTATAAAGGTACCTCACTATCTTTATATCGTCTCCAAAACATCTCCCCTCCCCCACCAACACACATTCACACAATAGAACTCAATTTAAATGCCTACATAATTTTTTTAAAAGGAGTTACTTTAGTTAGTGATGGAAACTTTGGAAGGTACCCGCCACGAGATGTAAAATTTGAGAATAAACACTATATGAGCTTTAAGAAGTCCTCCATGTGCAAAGAAAATAGCAAAAGACCATTTTTAGCTCTTCTAAAAATGGAAGGGCACTGACACAGGAAATAAGAACAGAAGATTTAAACATAGCTCTTAATTTAAATGACCAAGTGCTGATGTGAAGAAAGAATGTGGGGGCAGGATGGGAAATTATTTTGTCACAACAGCAGTCAGTAGCCACACCAAACTTGGGAATAATAAGGGTGCCACGTGACACAGCTTATCCCTCATGCTACAGAGATATCTCCTAACATGCAACACAAGACCTGGAAGACTCACCGTGTAACTTAATTTCAGGCTGGACCAAAATCGAAACTTGACCCTTGTATACAACCTTTGCAAAAACAGTAAAGAAACAACCACGCAGAGGTGAACTTCCCCACTTGGGATGATCCATGATCCCAGATCCTCCCAAATTCTAAGTCTGATGATTTACTCATGCTCCAGTTTAAAATTGGAAAGAAAATTAGAGTAGCATCTGGATGATTTTTCAAGGGACCCAAGGAGAATACTAATAATTCATTTGATTTTATTCATTACTTTGCTTGTTATCAAATATTTTCTTATTTATTATCTATTTCACTTAAAACATCAACTTCAAGAGGGAAGCTTATTAATGTCCTGTTTAACACTGAACATGCTTAGCACATAAATAAGGCTCAATTATTATTTATTCTACAAATGAATTTCAGTTATAGTATGGAAATAATATTTACTTATGTATAATATACCACAGGTGGATCAGAACATTGAAAACTGAACCATTATGATACAGGTTACAGATTGAAATTTAATAGCTAGCTAGGCTGAATGCAGTTCAGATTGCTGGCTAACTTATCTCACTCACTTTCCAGTTAATTAGAAAGGAGATAGTTTAGCTATCTATTGGTATACTTGATATGATAATGGCCACGTTGTCAGAACAGCAGATCCAAACCTATCTATCAACAAAAAGGTACTGTCTTTGGAAACAAATCTTTACTTACTACAATTTCTATCAACAAAAAGGGACTGTCTTTGGAAACAAATCTTTACTTCCTACAGTTTCTGTTCCATTGTCAAAATATTCCAATGAAATATAATCATCTTACTTTACTTGCAATGCACCATTAAACAACTTTCCATGACAAAATAACTTTGGGAAACCCATAAAACCCAGCTTCCTATTTGAGATACTCGATTTATATTTAACATATTAAAGGTCTTGAGAAACCCAGGATAAGGTAATCTTAAATTTTTGTTACCCTCAATTATTCAAAATTATTTTAACATTAAACCTTTTACTTTTCTTTATAAAACCTCCAGGGCATTGGACAATACTTTTTGGTAATCCTGGACTAGGTAGTCTTTGATTCATTCAAAGAATTTTCACATACGATATGATAAAAATATACTACAGGTAGCTGAGAAGCATTTGAAAATTTTGACAAAATCAAGTGGTTGTATTTATATTAATAAATAATGTACAGAACTAAATAGTATACTTAATAATAAAGATATTTGCCTATGAATGTCATGGAAATAGTTTCTAAATATGCAAATATATTATCCCACAAGGAAAACTTTCAATAAATTCCATAAAGGGAAGTAAAACAGCCCCAAATTTATGATTAAAAAGTAACAAGCCTATAAATTAGTGACAAAAATTTGAAGATGAAAATTCTTTGACCTGAAATTTTGGGAAAGAACTTGTTTTTAAAAACTGTTGAATCAAAAAAGAAACCAAAATAAAAATTACATAATATATGAAGTGGCTAATATTTGCACACAAGAAATAATGCACATAAGAAAATCCAGAGCCTTAAACTAAGTAAAAGGACAAGTCAATTAAAAAAAAAAAGAAATTACATATTCCACACAAGAAAGTTTGAAAAAGAATAAGCAAAACAAACCAAAAGCAAGTGGCAGGAGTGAAGTAATAAATATATAAGCAGAAATTAATTTAAAAAATAACTTGAATGAATACATTCAGAATATTGTTCTTTGGGAAAAAAATCAATAAATAAACAGTTTTAAAATCCAGAAAAAAAGAGATTAGTTCAAGATGGTGGAGCAGAAGGACTGCTCTCACTCCCTCTTGCGAGAGCACCGAATCACAACTAACTGCTCAACAATCATCAACAGGAAGACACTGGAACTCACCAAAAAAGATACCCCACATCCAAAGACAAAGGAGAAGCCACAATGAGACGGTAGGAGGGGCACAATCACAGTAAAATCAAATCCCATAACTGCTGGGTGGGTGACTCACAGACTGGCGCACACTTATACCACAGAAGTCCACCCACTGGAGTGAAGGTTCTGAGCCCCACGTCAGGCTTCCTAACCTGGGGGTCCCGCAATGGGAGGAGGAATTCCTAGAGAATCAGACTTTGAAGGCTAGTGGGATTTGACTGCAGGACTTCGACAGGACTGGGGGAAACAGAGACTCCACTCTCGGAAGGAACACACAAAGTAGTGTGAGCATCGGGACCCAGGGGAAGGAGCAGTGACCCCATAGGAGACTGAAACAGACCTACCTGCTAGTGTTAGAGGGTCTCCTGCAGAGCAGGGGTGCCTGTGTCTCACCATGAGGACAAGGACACTGGCAGCAGAAGTTCTGGGAAGTACTCCTTGGAATGAGCCCTCCGAAGGTCCGCCATTAGCCCCACCAAAGAGGCCAGGAAGGCTCCAGTGTTGGGTTGCCTCAGGCCAAGCAACCAACATGGAGGGAACCCAGCCCCACCCATCAGCAGACAAGCAGATTAAAGTTTTACTGAGCTCTGCCCACCACCAGTCCCTTCCATCAGGAAACTTGCACAAGCCTCTTAGATAGCCTCATCCACCAGAGGGCAGACAGCAGAAGCAAGAAGAACTACAATCCTGTAGCCTGTGGAACAAAAACCACATTTACAGAAAGATAGACAAGATGAAAAGGCAGAAGGCTATGTACCAGATGAAGGAACAAGAAAAAACACGAGAAAAACAACTAAATGAAGTGGAGATAGGCAACCTTCCAGAAAAAGAATTCAGAATAATGATAGTGAAGATGTTCCAGGACCTTGGAAAAAGAATGGAGGAAAAGATAGAGAAGATGCAAGAAATGTTTAAAGAGAACTAGAAGAATTAAAGAACAAACAAACAGAGATGAACAATACAATAACTGAAATGAAAAATACACTAGAAGGAATCAATAGCAGAATAACTGAGGCAGAAGAACGGATAAGTGACCTGGAAGACAGAATGGTGGAATTCGCTGCTGTGGAACAGTGTAAAGAAAAAAGAATGAAAAGAAATGAAGACAGCCTAAGAGACCTCTGGGACAACATTAAACACAATGACATTTGCATTATAGAGGTCCCAGAAGGAGAAGAGAGAGAGAAAGGACCCGAGAAAATATTTGAAGAGATTATAGTTGAAAACTTCCCTAACTTGGGAAAGGAAGCAGCCACCCCAGTCGAGGAAGCGCAGAGAGTCCCATACAGGATAAACCCAAGGAGAAACATGCTGAGACACACAGTAATCAAACTGGCACAAATTAAAGACAAAGAAAAATTATTGAAAGCAGCAAGGGAAAAATGACAAAAAACATACAAGGGAACTCCCATAAGGTTAACAGCTGATTTCTCAGCAGAAACTCTACAAGCCAGAAGGGAGTGACATGATATATTTAAAGTGATGAAAGGGAAGAACCTACAACTAAGATTACTCTACCCAGCAAGGATCTCATTCAGATTGGATGGAGAAATCAAAAGCTTTACAGACAAGCACAAGCTAAGAGAATTGAGCACCAGCAAACCAGCTCTACAGCAAATGCTAAAGGAACTTCTCTAAGTGGGAAACAGAAGAGAAGAAAAAGACCCACCAAAACAAACCCAGAACAATTAAGAAAATGGTCATAGGAACATACATATTGATAATTACCTTAAATGTGAATGGATTAAATGCTCCAACCAAAAGACACATGCTTGCTGAATGGATACAAAAACAAGACCCATCTATATGCTGTCTACAAGACACCCACTTCAGACCTAGGGACACATACAGACTGAAAGTGAGGGGATGGAAAAAGATATTCCATGCAAATGGAAATCATAAGAAAGCTGGAGTAGCAATACTCATATCAGATAAAATAGACTTTAACATAAAGAATGTTAAAAGATACAAGGAAGGACCCTACATAATGATGAAGGGATCAATCCAAGAAGAAGATATAACAATTATAAATATATAGGCACCCAACATAGGAGCACCTCAATACATAAGGCAACTGCTAGCAACTATAAAAGAGGAAATTGACAGTAACACAATAATAATGGGGGACTTTAACACCTCACTTACAAGGGACAGATCAGCCAAACAAAAATTAATAAGGAAACACAAGCTTTAAATGACACAATAGACCAGGTAGATTTAATTGGCATTTATAGGACATTCCATCCAAAAACAGAAGATTACACTTTCTTCTCACGTGTGCATGGAACATTCTCCAGGATTGATCACATCTTAGGGTCACAAATCAAGCCTCAGTAAATTTAAGAAAATTGAAATCATATCAAGCATCTCTTCTGACCACAACGCTATGAGATTAGAAATCAATTACAGGAAAAAAACGTAAAAAACACAAACACGTTACGAAATAACCAACAGATCACTGAAGAAATCAAAAGAGGAAATCAAAAAATACCTAGAGACAAATGACAATGAAAACATGACAACCCAAAACCTATGGGATGCAGCAAAAGCAGTTCTAAGACGGAAGTTTATAGCAATAAAAGCCTACCTCAAGAAACAAGAAAAATCTCAAATAAACAATCTAAACTTACACCTAAGGAACTAGAGAAAGAAGAACAGACAAAACCCAAAGTGAGCAGAAGGAAAGAAATCATAAAGATCAGAGCAGAAATAATCTAAATAGACACAAAGAAAACAAAGCAAAGATCAACAAAACTAAAAGCTGGTTCTTTGAGAAGATAAACAAAATTGATAAACCATTAGCCAGACTCATCAAGAAAAATAGGAAGAGGACTCAAATCAATAAAATTAGAAATAAAAAAAAAGTTACAACAGACACCAAAGAAATACAAAGCATCCTAAGAGACTACTACAAGTAACTCTATGCCAATAAAATGGACAACCTGGA
>NC_041232.1:73758206-73759876 GCF_002837175.3 Physeter macrocephalus
ACAAATTTTTAGAAAGGTATAACCTTCCAAGACTGAACCAGGAAGAAATAGAAAATAGGAACAGACCAATCACAAGCAATGAAATTGAAAGTGTGATTAAAAATCTTCCAATAAACAAAAGTCCAGGACCAGATGGCTTCACAGGTGAATTCTATCAAACATTTAGAGAAGAGCTAACACCCATTCTTCACAAACTCTTCCAAAAAATTGCAGAGGAAAGAACACTCCCAAACTCATTCTATGAGGCCACCATCAACCTGATACCAAAACCAGACAAAGATATTACAGAAAAAGAAAATTACAGACCAATATCTTTCATAAATACACATGCAAAAATCCTCAACAAAATACTAGCAAACAGAATCCAACAACACATTAAAAGGATCATACACTATGTTCAAATGGGATTTATCCCAGGGATGCAAGGATTTTTCAATATGTGCAAATCAATCAATGAGATATACCATATTAACAAATTGAAGAATAAAAACCATATGATCATCTCAAGAGATGCAGGAAAAAGCTCTGGACAGAATTCAACACTCATTTATGATAAAAACTCTCCAGAAAGTAGGCATAGAGGGAACCTATCTCAACATAATATAGGCCATATATGACAAACACACAGCAAACATCATTCTCAATGGTGAAAAACAGAAAGCATTTCCTCTAAGATCAGGAACAAGACAAGGATGTCCACTCTCACCACTATTATTCAACTTAGCTTTGGAAGTCCTAGCCACGGCAATCAGAGAAGAAAAAGAAATAAAAGGAATACAAATTGGAAAAGAAGAAGTAAAACTGTCACTGTTTGCGGATGACATGATACTATACATAGAGAATCCTAAAGATGCCATGAGAAAACTACTAAAGGTAATCAATGAATTTGGTAAAGTTCCAGGTTACAAAATTAATGCACAGAAATCTCTTGCATTCCTATATACTAATGATGAAAAATCCAAAAGAGAAATTAAGGAAACACTCCCATTTACCACTGCAACAAAAAGAATAAAATACCTAGGAATAAACCTACCTAGGGAGACAAAAGACCTGTATGCAGAAAACTATAAGACACTGATGAAAGAAATTAAAGATGATACAAACAGATAGAGAGATATACCATGTTCTTGGATTGGAAGAATCAATATTGTGAAAATGACTATACTACACAAAGCAATCCAGAGATTCAATGCAATCCCTTTCAAATTACCAATGGCATTTTTTACAGAACTAGGAAAAAAAATCTTAAAATTTGTATGGAGACACAAAAGACCCCAAAGAGCCAAAGCAGTCTTGAGGGAAAAAAACGGAGCTGGAGCAATCAGACTCCCTGATGTCAGACTATACTGCAAAGCTACAGTAATCAAGACAATATGGTATTGGCACAAAAACAGAAATAGAGATTAATGGAATAGGATAGAAAGCCCAGAGAGAAACCCATGCACCTATGGTCAGCTAATCTACAACAAAGGAGACAAGGATATACAATGGAGAAAAGACAATCTCTTCAATAAGTGGTGCTGGGAAAACTGGACAGCTACATGTAAAAGAATGAAATTAGAACACTCCCTAACACCATACACAAAAATAAACTCAAAATGGATTAGAGACCTAAATGTAAGACCAACACTATAAAACTCTTAGAGGAAAACATAGGAAGAACACACTTT
>NC_041232.1:73760466-73765758 GCF_002837175.3 Physeter macrocephalus
ATGTGAATTGGTACAGCCACTATGGAGAACAGTATGGAGGTTCCTTAAAAAACTAAAAATAGTATTACCACATGATCCAGCAATCCCACTACGGGGCATATACCCAGAGAAAACCATAATTCAAAAAGACACATGCACCCCAATGTTCATTGCAGCACTATTTACAATAGCCAGGTCATGGAAACAACCTAAATGCCCATCAACAGACAAAAGGGTAAAGATGTGGCACATATATACAATGGAATATTACTCAGCCATAAAAAGGAACGAAATCGGGTCAGTTGTAGAGACGTGGATGAATCTAGGGACTGTCATACACAGTGAAGTAAGTCAGAAAGAGAAAAACAAATATCGTATATTAATGCATATATGTGGAACCTAGAAAAATGGTATAGATGAACCAGTTTTCAGGGCAGAAATTGAGACACAGATGTAGAGAACAATTGTATGGACACCAAGGGGGGAAAGCGGTGGGGGAGGGTGGTTTGATGAATTGGGAGATTGGGATTGACATATATACACTAATATGTATAAAATGTTTAACTAATAAGAACCAGCTGCATAAAAAATAAATAAAATAATATTCAATAATTCCAATAAAAATAAAATCCAGAAAAAAAACACAAAATTAGGATTGGTGATGAGAATGAACCATAGATAAAGAAGAGATTAAGATGATCATCGGAGACTGTCTCAACTCTATGGAAATATATTTATTTTAAAGCCTGAGTAAAGTGCATGATTTTCTAGGACAATTTAAGATATTAGAAAAAGGGTAAGAATGATCATATGAAAATAATGAATGTCTTTTATTAAACATTCTAAGTTTACAGGTATATTTTAGATTTCTCTATATAATTCGGGTGATTTTCAAAGTTTTAGAAATTTAGAAAGTAACTAAGAAAATAAACTACAAACTCAATAATGCTTGTTCAGTGTGTTAACTAGTACAGAACACAGCCACATCAAAATGCATTTTCAAGCCATTATTTAAACCTGTTTGTTTACATGAGAAAAAAGAAGATAATGAGTGTGACATTTATTATCTCCAAATAAGCTAGATTTGTAGGGCACGTTGCCCACAGACCACTTTATTTCCTTTTGAAAATTAACTCCAAGGTAGCGGCCACCAGGAGGCACCACTGAGGGTAGCATCAAAACCTAACTTTCCGAGCCTTTCTCCATATAAGTTTAACAGAGAGAGACATGAAAATATACTATCCATTTGTAGGGTTTGACTTTTATTCCCTAGAAAATAAACATCTCTGATGTTTATAAATGTCAAAATAAATGTATCCAAAACTTCAATATCTACGTTTACATCTTACATTAAGAAAATACCATTTAAAGCAAAACGATGAGAAAAACTAATATCAAAGTCGAAAGAGCTGTCATGTTAAATTTGTGTCAGAGCTGTCGAGGGCCCATTATAAACCAAGATTGCGCTGGCTCCCAGGAGCTCCTTCGTTCCTCCTGTCTTAATTCTCCTTTCTACCTAGCCCTACCCAGCCTACACTGCACACTGGTTCCTGGCTCTATTTTTAGGACTGTTCCCAAGGTATGTGATGTGTGTAGAGTTTTATCAGTTCATCCTGCTCCAAATTTCTATAAACCCAGGTTTTTGTACACCCAACCAAGCACCATTGAGACTCCTGCTTGGCAGCTCAGCTCATTATGATGCAGGCTTCATCTACTGCAGGGCTCCAATTAGTCCCGGTACTGGTGAAGATGCTGGGGAGTCACCTTGACACCTCGAGAATCAAATCTCCTCTCTACGTTGAGTTTCACCTGGCAAAACTGAGCAAGGGAGCTGTAAAGACCACACCACCAAATGTCTTTCCTTTTCCTGGGGCTTCCTCTTCCGTAGGGCTTCACAGACTGGATAGAGCTGGCATTCCTCTCATTTGCAATTAATTATTAACCTGTCTCCTCTTTATTAACCTCGCCTCCCTGCCTGCCTGCCTGATTAGTGCTATAACTTGGTTATTCACCACCCAGGAAACATCAAAGGGTCGTTGCTTTTTACCCTAGAACTTTCAGACATTTGAACATTCGTACATTTTTAACGTTTAACATTTTAAACATAAAAACATAATTTTACACAATGGTTTTCTCACTGTGGGAGACAGCTTCATCTGACAGACAAGCAAAAGAGCTCATACCCAAAGAACACGCATCCATAACAGAAAGCACTTGAAGCTTAGCGCACTCATTTATTTGCCTTGCAGCTCAGATCTAAATGTTTTACCCCAAATCATGCAGTAGGTTGAGTCTGGTCTCCTATGATTCTAGTTCTGTGTCTTTTCTATTACCCAAGTTTAACCTCTCCATAGTTTATTAGTTTTTTCTTGAAGAAAAAATAAGTGCTTAAGCTACCTAGTACAAAATGAACCTGTCTCACAATTGCCTCCGTCTTCCAGGCTAGCAAAGTATATAAGCAAGTGCAAGAGGGAAGAACATTTGCTGGCTAAGTTCTAAGAGATGGGGGTTCTAGTCCTGATTTCATGTGCCCTCACATTTGGTGTTTGACCATTTATTTGATAATCTTGGCCTCATTTTCCTGATGGAGTGTTAGACTAGGTATGTCTATGGAGAATCTCAATTATAACATCCTATGATACTCGACTACTTGGCATCTACCTTTATTATGAAAGCAACTGTTTGTTAAGCTATGTTAACTTTTTTTCCACCACTATTTAGTGTGAGTAGAGTGAGACTTTATTCTGTGCCTTCACACCAAAGAATTTGACTTTTCCATGGCCCACAAAGGAAATGTAATAAGTAATACGCATTCGATAAATATATGTTGATAAAAGGGAGGAAGGAGTAAAGAAGAAAGAGGAATGGAAAAAAGTAAGCAAACAAGCAGTTTTTCTCTCCAAAACTGAGACCATCTCTTATTCACCTACATTGTAAGGGGCAGACTAAATTATGACATGTCCCTGGAAGCTAACAACCTTTAAAATTTGTTTTCATTGGCACAGAAAAGCCCCCACCCCTCATCCTAGTATTTCTTTTCTCTTTTTAAATTATGGGAGTAATGTTTTCCTTCCAATATTGGTTCTCCTCTGTGCTCTTAAGCCCTGCAGTTATTCAGTATAATTGACTGCGTGACAAGTTGAGATAGAAGTAATGTTAGGTCAGCAATCTAAGTCACATATCAAACTAAGAAGGTATTATGGGGCAAATCACATTTTAATCAGTCGGAGCTTACATAAATGCAGCAATACTGATAGCATTTATGGTTTGTATATCAGCCTGTGGTGTGACAGAGCAACAGCACTTTGAAATATAGTCAGTGGATGTTAATGAATGGTAAATCATAATGGAACTCCTGTGGTATTACATGATGTCCATGTGAATTCTCTAATAATTTACAATGCTTGATGTGATTCCACAGCATGTGACAAGAAGTGTGATTATTTGTAGCTCTGCTTGATCTGCAGCATAAAATTTACTTTGGAGGCAATGGAATGCATTACTAATGTACAGTAGTATTCCTTCTGGAGAGGCATTTCAACTCTTCCAGAATCAAGATGTGGCATCAATTGCTCAACTGGAACATAACTGTACAGTGACTAAACATTATCTCGCAGGAAATACACAAATACATTTTTTCCAGGAAATAAGTGGAAAGTAGTTTCTTAATTACTAGTTCATAGCTGCCTGGTCTCAGATGCTATGATTTTGAGTCCCTGATGCTCTAATCTTAGACTAATTGCATCCTTGACATCTAATTGTTCTGTTCCAGCCCTGACAGCCACACTGTTCTTTCAAATGCTTCCTGGGGAGGTGTGAGAGGGAAGGGGGAAAGAAGAGGCTTATAATAGCAGACTAAAAAGTTAAGGATACTTAGCCCCATTCCCCCAATTTCTCAAAGCCTTTAAGTTTCAAGAGTAGAAGAAGCATGCCAGACTTTAGTGATACGTTTCCTCCACATTATTAAAGCGCTCCCACCAGTGTTGTCTTGGGTGACTGACAAGTGAGTCAAAAAATGCTAGAAAATACTAATTGGATTCAACTGGCCTTTATTTTTTCCCCTAATTTGTACCCAGAAATCAACTCTTGTTAATCTACTTGTAAATATCAGTTGCAAAAATATGAGAAGCAAATGAACAGTCTTCAAGTAAATGATGCATACTTCTTCCAGAACCATCTTCCATTTCCCTGCCCATTATTCATATATTGATACTGGAGCTGAAGAGTGATGGGCAGAGAATTCCAGGTGGAGTGAAGGACTTCATTTCCCTCTTTCTATGCAAAACCAACAGACCCTTAGCCCCTGGGGAAAAAAAAATACAAATGTCTTCCTTTTGAAAATATCACAGAAGCAGCTGCTCCTCAGCTATTTTGAGTGGCTTTTCTGAGAACAGCTTGTAGCTGCAATATTGTATATGGTGGATGGTCGGCAAGAGCCTGGTGTGGGAGGGCAAGAAGGAAAACCGAAAGCCAGTGCAAGCTCTGGTGACTGACACATGGCGGTCGAGGATGTAGAAAAAGGCCACACCCCAATAATGGAAAGAAATGGATGGGAAGACAAAATTACCCCGTGGCAGAAGTGTTAGCTTTTTTAATTTATCTAAATCAAGCTTAACACTTCCAATCTGTTAACACAATTTTAAGTGAGAAAAGACAGAGATTAGTGTTAAAGACAACAGAAAGAATCAAAAAGAATAAAGGAAGAGAAATAAATTCAAATGCAAATGAAATTCCAGGCTGCAAAAAGGCCAACAGGTAATAGCCAGCTCATACTTGCGCTGGGTTTGACAGCTCAGCAGAGGAGGAGAGTGCATATTTGTCCTACACTGTCTTGCACATTACATCTCTGGCTAGAGGCTAAAGAGTTTTTAGGTCCCTGCTCTGAGTCATAGTTACTAATCCCTGTGTACAAAAAGGAAACATGATTAACCTGTGGATGCTGAGATAGTAGTCAGTGTCATCAGAAGAGCACAGGTATCTGAAATCAAGCGGAAAAAAAGTCTCTCAGGACCCGTGCTCTTAGTAATCAGAGAGGTTCAAAGCAGCAGTTACTTTTCGACCTCGAGTTGCTAGAAAACATGCTCATGACAACCTTAAGTGTTATTCCCCAAATCCTCTGTGTTTTTATTCAAACACCTACTCTCCAGATTGTAGGTACTTATCATCTCAAAGTCCAGGTCCGACCTGGATCCTCGTATAACGAGGTCTTTGTGTTTATGATAGTTTCACCTTTTGTTTCAAAAATCTAAAAATAGGGCTTCCCTGGTGGCGCAGTGGTTGAGAGTCTGCCTGCCGATGCGGGGGACACGGGTT